>NC_056734.1:50130771-50343271 GCF_019279795.1 Protopterus annectens
TCTGAAGTCGTCAGAGCCTTCTCTCTGTCTCAGAGCCTCGGCATGAGTTAGCTCGGCTTTGGCTTCTCCCTCAGGGTGGTGGGGATTGCCTTTGGAGCAGGGAGGGACAACGGTCCTAAAGCTTGCCTTTTCTGATCCGAGGTTCTCTTCCTCTCTGGGGATGCCTGCCTTTCAAGGCTATGGGAGACAGCATTGTCTGCCTCAGCAACACAGATGGTTCTTGCACCCTTGGATGTCCTTCTATTCCTTTGTTGCAGTATTCTAGATGTGAGATTTCCTGCACTCAGACGACTTGCATGTCAGCTGCTATACAAAAGCTTCAGCTTGGCTGTTGCAGTGTGCGTAGGATAAACCAGGGGCCTTAAATGTGACGTCTGCACGCACAATCCTCAAAACTTTTCAGCCGCAGACTACTTTCGCATTGTACGATCGCCAGTTCACAGACGTTGCATCTTACAGGTAAGTAACCCATTGGGTTTCTAATTTCTTATTTTTCCAATTGTTCTTGCTAACACTTGGTTGTTGTAGCCTTTAGCTGATGTCAGGGAAAAAGGGAAAGTGCCCGTCTGGGCGCCAGATGCCCCATGACATGTGTTTTGTTGCATAGGCCGGGAACACGATCACTCCTCCTTCACTGTTTCAGTCTTTTATGCCTAAGACCTTGCGCAACCATCTAGCCACGTTAAACCTGTACTTGGAGAACCAGAGCTTTAAACGGTTAGCCCTTAGTATGGATCCTGCATCGGAGGCCGCACCCAAACCTCCGTGCAAGAAGTCCAAGGTTCCAACGCCTGTTTCGCCTGCCACTCCTCAGCCCGACGCACTGCCAACTGCCGATCTAGGGGCTGAGGTGCGCTCGGCGGATCCATTGACTGCAGCAATGTCCCTTGAGGAAGCCATTTTGCAGACGATGACTGTCGGGTCCTCTGAGTTTACCTGGACATCGACTGCTGTCGATGTCAAGGGGGATCCAGATTTGGTGGTACCTGTGGCAGGGATCCAGACTTTAGATGCATTATGGTCCAAGCCCGACGCCAGGCCACTCTACTTCCTCCCCGGCCAAAAAGAAGCAGAATATTCAACATTCCTCCACCTTTGCAGAAGACGCACCAGATTGGCAGGCCTTCACTTCCTGTCTCATGCAGGCCTTTTTGGCCCTCAGGCCTTCAGCATCTGCCACCTCCATCCTGCTTCTTCCGAGCCCTAGGCCTGCCTCTGCTTCTTCCCTCCCAACCATAGCCCCCCAAGTCAGGGAAGAAGAACATGATTCTTCCTTCTCATCTTCAGAATAGTCCATTTCTTATGTTTCCCAGATTGCCTCCCCCCAGGAATATTAATCTCCTGATGAGGAATCTGTGGAGGTGAATTCCCCACTGAGGACATTACTTTTGGTGAGACCATCACCAAGATGAAGGATAGCTTTAAATGGGACACGTCCCAAATGACTGACACCCAAAAAAGGTACTTTGAGCTGCTGCAAGTGGAATCACTATCCCCTTCAGCAGTTCCACCTGTTCTGCCTGCCTACTTGGATGCCTTCAATGCTGCTTCAAAGGCCCCTGACTCCCAGCCTCTAAGCATCCTGACCGCTTCTGTAAAGTACAAGAGGACCAAAAATTCCTGGTTAAACTGCCCTTGACGGACCCAGCTGTTATTGCCAACACTGCAGATAAGCAATCTTAACTTGCTGCCCTCTGCCTCCCTACTACCCACTGACAAAGACAACAAGTATATGGATAGGATGGGCAAGAAGGTATACACTTCTTCAACTTTGGCTTTCAGAGCCATAAATTGTCAGACCCACATGACCAAGTATGCTTTAGACTTTGTCTCTCAAGCCGCCTCCATGCTGGCATCCTTGTCGGACAGTTCATCCAAACTTTCCTTGGCCCAACAGGTAGCCAGGCATTCAGTCAGAGGAAGCTACGATGCTGCAGAAGCATCCGCCAGGTCTGCAGCATCTGCTTCATCCCTGAGGAGATACTCATGGCTAAGACTTCAGAACCTCCCTGAGGATTTCAAGTCTAAGATCCTGGATGCCCCCACTGGACCGTAATGTGCTTTTCGGCAAACAAGCTGCTGACCTTTTTAAAAATCTGCAAGAAAAAAGGAAAGCACTCCAGGACGTCAAGCACCTGCCGGTGTCTCCTATCCCCAAGTATTATAGGATCTACCTTGCTAAGGCCACCTCCACCTCCTCTTCCAGACCCAGGAGAGGGGCTAGAAGACCTTCCACCTCCAGATCTTCTTCTCCACCACATCAATACAGACAGCCCTTTCAGGACAGAAGAGGCCCCAGTAATGTGTGACTGTCTTGCCCACCTCCCCCTCTCAGCGTGCCTTCCCCGCTGTCCTCCCCTTTGGCATTCCATCACTTCAGACCAGTAGGTCTTAAACATTATCCAGAAAGGGTACTTCCTATCCTGGAAATTGAAGCCACCCAAAAGAGGCATTCCCCTCTTCCTCAAAAACCAGGCCCATCTCATGCCACAAGTTCTGGCAGACCTTTTAAAGCTAGGCACCATAGAACCTGTCCCTCCAGGACAGGAAGGACAGGGTTTTTACTCCAGTCTCTTCCTGGTCCCCAAAAAAGACTGCCCCTGGAGACCCATATTAGACCTGTCCCTATCTGAACCTCCATCTTCAGATACCCTCTTTCAGAATGCTCTGTCTCCCCACCCTGCTCTCTCTCATTCCAGACAAGGCCTTCATGGCCACCCGGGACCTAAAGGAGGCCTACCTGCACATACCCATCAGGAATTCTCACAGACAATTCCTACGTTTCTCTGGACCTGCCTCTCATTTCCAATTTACTGCCTTGCCCTTTGGTTTATCCATGGCCCACCGAGTCTTTACAAAATGCCTAGCCCCTGCCATTACCTTCTGCAGGACTCAGTGTTTACAAATTTACCCTTATCTGGGCGACACCCTGATTCTGGCAGAATCCAGGGAGGCTCTCTTGGAGTAGCTCCATTTCACCATGTCCCTCCTGCAGAGCCTAGGGATGTTCTGTAGTCCTATCTCGCCTTCATTCTTACACATGGGTTCGGAGCTGATCCTCTGCTCTGACTTGGCCTTTTTACAAGCTCAAAGTCTTCTAGTTGGCTAGTGGCTAGGTAGGTATCCCATAGTGCACCAGTACAATCCCCAGATCTCGTTTGCCATGTCGACGAGTTCGGATGTGCTTCTTCTTGGCCATGGCTAAGTCCAACACATTTTTTTGGCTGTTTTGTACCGTTTTTCAAATTTAGATAGCTTTTATATAGCTTTTGCGAGTGTTGTTACTGTAGTTAGATAGTTGAGCATTTTTCTGTGTATTTTCTCTGTCTGGATAAGTTTCTGAGAACAGTTGGCCATTGGCCTTATCGTTCTCATTGGTATCCTTTGTGCCAGTTAGTTTATCTCTGGGCCTTTGCCCATATTTTTTTCTAGTAGTCAGATATTGTTGATTAGTAGTAGTTGTAGGTGCTTTGCACGTAGTTTCTGTGTGTGCAGTACTTTTGTATATTTTAGATAAGCATGCTCGGTCAGCTGTGTTCTTACCTTAAAAAAATAGCTTTTTCTTGCGGACTTCTCTGCATTGTTGTATTGTATTTGCAACTAGAACTGGGTTTTTAACCTTCGTTCTCTATCTCTGACTTGTTAAAAAAAAATTTTTTTTTGGTGTGTGTGCGAGTGGTTAAAGTAGTCTTTTCTAAACCCTTTCCTTTCTAGGTCCGTTTTAGTTAGAGGACCTAGGTCTCTCCCTTCTCTTTCTACCCAGGGCTAGGCCAGTTTAAGTTAGAGGACCTAGTCTTCTCACTCTCCTTTTTCATTTCTGTTTGTCTGATTGGCCTAATCTTCTGTGAGATGTCTAAGGAGGCCAAGGATCACAAGCCATCTGGCTTTAAAAAGAGTGTGAAATGTTCACAGAAGATGTCTATAACGGATGGCCACAGTATCTGTGTATACTGTCTAGGGTCCATCCATTTACAGGAAACGTGTCTTTTTTGTCACTCTTTTAGTGCCAGGGTATTGCAGGAGAGAAAGAATAAACTTATATTAAAAGGGCTTTTTAAACCCTCCTTTGAGGAAGATGTGGCTAGCTGTTCCTCCTCTTCTAAATCGCATGGATCCAAAAAGGAAAAATCAAAACCTTCTAAGAGGTATTCCCTGGCGCCAGCTGGTGCATTGGTACCGCCTCCCAAAATTTCTAAAACTGACAAATCTGCTGCCTCCTCAGCTCCACTGAGTTCGTAGCCGATTGAGGGTACTACTACTACAGCTACAGTGTTGGCACCAGGCAGTTCGGAGCCGACCACTGATAGCAGACATCGGAGCCGGTCTACTGATCCTTTGCCGGTCTCCTCTACATTAAGGTCTCCCATACTACTCTAGATCTCCCACGCTGTCTTCCAGGAGCTTATCGGAAGAAGATGTAGAGAGAGTAGTGCTGAGACTCATGAAGTCATTTACCTTGCCTAAAATGTTGGCTCCAACCCAGTCGGTTCTGGGGCCACTCCATTATCCCTTCTGTGATTCCTCCTCTGAGCCGTGCTGGGCTTTTGGAGCCAGAGTGCTCTGGAGCGGAGTTCTGCTCCGACACCTTCGGTGCCATCCGCGGTATCTAGGAACCGAAGGGCCCCAGTCAGCCCCGACGGGGATGCCTGGAACCGGACTTCTTAGTTTCGGAGCCTTCCTCTCAGTACATCGGCTAGGGTGAGCTTGGACCCTACATCTATCTTGGAGCCGATGGCATCCTCTGTCTCCTCGGAGCCAGGGAGGACTTTGGAGCCAGAGAGGTCGGCCTTTGAGATGAGTGTGCTGTCCCGATCATCAGCTCCACCCAGGGGTACCGACACTCTTCCCCCTCGGGCACCTACTTCCATCTCAGCACCTACTCCCTTTCTGGACAGCAGAGACCCACAACCTCAGGAGTCTCCGGCTGGTGGCCCCCATTCTTCCGAGACCTCCCCTGAATATCCTTCTGATGAGCCCCCACGGAAGAGGACATGCAAGAGGAAGCATGTAGACTTCCAGGATGAGTCTTTTACCTCCGACACTGACCTCAGGGAGTCAGAAGGGTCCCCCAAGTTATCCTCTGATGTCTCCTTTGTAGACATCTTGGAGATCCTTAAGCAGAGGTGCGGCTGGCCCACTGTTACCCCTTCTGATGAGGAGTCTATGTACCTGAAGGCTTTCCGGTCTCACCCTTCAGCCTCTTGGGTGTGTCCACCCTTCGAACTCTTAGAGCTTGTTAGTCGGAAGGTGTGGGAGACTCCTCTTGCCGTGGAGCCGGTCTCCAGGAGACCAAATACATTTCTGTCAGCTCCTAAGGAGAAGGAATTTTTATCAAAGGGTGTTCCCGTAGATGCCATGGTGGTGGCGGCGGCCACCAAGAAGGAACTAGCGGAGACTGCTGCTACTTTCCATCCGCCGAATAGAATCTCGAATGATGGACAGATACAGGAAGCGCATCTTTTCGTCAGCGGCATTTACTCTTAGATTGCTGAACTACCTAACACACTTCACAAGGCTTCAGAGAGATCTCCTTGAGTTGAGAGACTCTACAAGGTACATCCACTGAGGGAGTTCCTGAGATGGTGTCTTGTCAATTGCCCACCTTTAATTCTGTCAACTCGTCCATGAGGCTGATCTCTTATGCAGTAGATGGAGCGAGCAGAGCAGTGGGTTCAGGAGTTTCCCTAAGGAGGCACTCCTGGAAGCGCTTGTGTAATTTTGCAGAGCCGTTCAAGTTTATCTTTACCTTAGGTCCAAACAACGAAGAACCATCAAAGGGGGAGTTGGTAAAGGACACACTCACCCGGTGTGAGCAAGAAGGAAAAACACTCTCTGCTGTGGGAGTACGTTTTATCGACCCTCTAGACCGTATCCCAAGGTCAGAGAGGTGGTAAAATGTGGTTCAAGAAGTCCCAAAGGTTTTTCCAGGATGCACAGGGTGACTCCTCCTTCAGAGGCAGAAGAGGAGGAGGAAATGGTAGACGTCGCTCTAGAGGCAGGAGCGGACCGCAAAACCAGGGAGGCCATTATTTGTTTCAGGGCCGGCCCTACCAGCGCTCCTGATGTGGGGCCGGACTGTGCTTCTCTGGAGCCGGTCGGGGGTCTCATTTCCTTTTTTCTGGAAGCCTGGCTAAGTATCAGTCGACAGATGGGTACAAAGAATTATCACCAGAGGTTATTCCATACCCTTTTCTCTGCCACCTCATGTCCCCATGAGGATCCCGAATGTTCCACCCAATCACAGGGATCAAACAACTGTGGAAGTCAACAAGTTGTTTGCAAACAGAGTCCTCCAAACCATCCCCGCAGACCAAATAGGATTCGGAACTTACTCCAGATTCTTTTTAGTGCCAAAACGTACAGGGGCTGGAGGTCCATGTTGGACCTCAGCAGATTGAACGAGTCCATAAAGGACAAGTTCCATATGGTGACACTGCAGTCTATACTCCCCTTACTAGGGAAAGACACTTGGATATGCTTCAATAGACCTCCAAGACGCTTACTACCACATAAAAGTGGACAGGGCATCAAGTCATCTACGCTACCGGCTGGGAGTCTGTCACTACCAGTTTCGTGCTCTGCCCTTTGGCCTCACCACAGCCCCCAGGGTGTTCACCAAGTGTATGGCAGTATTGACAAGCTCACCTGAGATGTCTAGAATTCCAGGTGTTTCCGTATCTGGAAGACTGGCTCCTGACTGCCCCCACCAGGCATCTACTTCTTCAGACCAGGGACGCCACTATTCAACTTTGTGCCCAGTTGGGGATTACCATAAATTGGGAAAAATCTGCCTTATTGCCCCCTCAATTTGTGACTTTTATAGGCACAGAAATAGACACAGTATACATGTTGGCTCACCTTCCAGTAGAACGGGCACAGAATCTTGTACTACAAATTCACCATCTTCTCTCTCTCTCTCCTAAAAACCCAAGCCAAGACTATTCTGAAGCTTCTAGAGGCCATGGCTTCTACCATACTACTAGTGCCGTTAGCCAGATTACACATGCGGATTCTGTCGTCCAAGTGGTCCTTCCAACAACTGCCCTTAACTCACCACATTCTGTTAAGAGTCTTGCAAGAAGGACCTCAGTTGGTGGATTCAACTCAATCAGTTAACTACAGGCAACTCCATTCCTCCCTCACCAACCCGTTGCCACTGTGACCATGGATGCCCCACAGATAGAGTGGGGGGGCATTATCTAGGCAGGACTGTCCAAGGCACATGGCAAGATCACGAGGCTTACCTGTATATCAGTGTTTTAGTGATGAGGGTGGTGCTCCTGGCATTGCAGGCACTTCACAACCTTCTTCCTCTTGGGACGATTGCAATACAGTCAGACAACATGTCAGTAGTATGGTATCTCAACAAACAAGGCATAAACGGATCATACCCACACTGTCGAGAGGCCATTCAGGTTTGGAAATCGACGATATCTACCCAGTGCTTTCTGGTGGCAACGCACATCCCGGGGACAACCAGTGTGATAGCCGACAAACTCAGCCGGGCAATTTTGATGCCTCATGAGTGGTCTCTGAAGCAGGAAGTAGTGGAGCAAATTTTCCGCAGATGGGGGACAGCCTTGCTGCAATCTCTTTGCCAGCCCAATCAGTGCCAAATGCAGTAGTTATTTCTCCCTCATCCCCCCTCCGGGGGAGTCACCGAGAGATGTACTTGTTCACGATTGGCCACTGGGTCTCCGTTATGCTTTCCCACCCTTCCCTCTCATTTCCAAGGTGATTCAGGAAGCGAAACTGCTGGGAAGCAAACTGATCCTCGTTACTCCTTACTGGTCTTGTCAAAAGTTTGGTTTCCCTTTCTTGGGCCTCACCTATTAGACGATCTATGGACTCTGGACCCAGTGTCAGATTTCTTGACACACATGTCAGGCTCTCTTCACCCCAGCCTATACACCTTCAGTTTGACAGCTTGGCTGCTCCAGTTCCATCCCTAGTCAGGCTTCACGATTTCTCACCCTCTGAGACTCGTATCCTTACATCATCTCATAAACCCTCCACTGGGAAATACACCAGTAAATGGAGTAGGTTCTCTATCTGGGCTGAGGAAAGGAATGTTGATCCTAATACTGCATCTGTTCCGGTGGTATTGGAATTCTTGTCTGAACTTTTCCACCAGGGATCTACGGCTGCCACAGTCAGGGTTCAGTTGGCAGCGATTTCCAATTTTCATTTCGGTCAACAAGATTCTAATCTGATGTCACATAGGTTGTGCAAGACCTTCCTTAAAGGTGCCACTTTAAGACCCCCCCCCCTTTCAGGAACCTGTTGCTTCATGGGAATTGAATTTTGTTCTTTCCAAGTTAACGTCTCCACCGTTTGAGCCAGCCCATTCGTCGCCTTTGAAATTTCTGTCTTGGAAGACCTTGTTTTTGGTGGCAATCACATCTGCTACAAGGGTTTCTAACCCTTATCTGTCAACCCCCCATATTTGATATTTCACAAAGACAGAGCATCTCTTCGTATTAATCCATCCTTTGTCCCCAAGGTCTGCTCCCATAACACTTGGAACCAATACATAGAGCTTCTGGTGTTCTTCCCTAATCATTCCAATGCAGCAGAATACAGGTTTCATCAGTTGGATGTTAATTACGGTTTTATTTGACCAAGGAATTCAGGAAGTCAGACCAATTATTTATTTCCTTCTTCGACTCCAGGTTAGGTCTTCCAGTTTCCAAAGTGACCCTCTCTTGTTGGATCTCCAGCTGTATAGCTTACATTTACTCTTCTGATGGTAAGCCTTTACCTTTCAAGATTAAGGCTCATTCTACGAGATCTCAGTCTACTTCTGCAGCCTTTCACGCCAAGATCCCACTTGATATTATCTGTGCAACAGCAACTTGGCTACCCCTCACACATTTTTTACTCATTACAAATTGGATTTGACCTCCAGGGGTAGAACATCCTTTGGTTACACGGTACTCAGGAGTATTTTTCATTGAGCCACCCAAGAATAAGGTGCTAGGGACACTGTCCTGTGTGTAAGAATAAAGGCGAGATAGGACTACAGAACATAAAGAAGTTATGTACTCACCTTAACGTTCTATGTTTGTAGTCCATCTTGCCCTTCATTCTTACGAACCCACCCTCCTATGCCCATCCTGCAAGGATCTGGAGACAGAAACATTGTTGTTCTTAAGTGGAGACCTTTTATTTTTGGGTTCTTTCTGCATGTTTTTTGTTATTTCTCTTTAGTTATCAGCAAACAAAATCTGGGGATTGTACTGATGCACCATGTGATACATACCTAGGTACAAGCCAACTAGAAGAGCTTGTAAAAAGACCGAGTCGGAGCCGAAGATCAGCTCCAAACCCATGTTGAAGAATGAATGGCAAGATGGGCTACAAACATGGAACGTTATGGTGAGTACATAACTTCTTTTTCACTATCAGCCTCCCCAAATCTTCTCTGATCCCAAGCCAGGACAAGATTTTCCTAGGCTGCAGAATCAGAGCAGACACGATGAAGGCCTTTCTACCACAGAACAAGGTTCTTTCTTTGACCTCCCACTTCCAAGAAACCCTACTATCCCAAAAGGTGACGGCAACACAATTTCTTTGTCTCCTGGGTTTAATGGCAGCAACCATCCCCATGCTACCACTAGCAAGAATGCACAAGTGCAACCTACAGTGGTTCCTGAAGAGCATCTGGTCTCATCACCTACATCCCCTAGAGCAAGCCATCCCCCTCTTTCACTGTCTGAAATCAGAAATCAGCTGGTGGGTCCAGCAAGTGCACGTGAAGCCAGGACTCCCACTACAACCCCCCACCCCAACCTAAGTGATGCATACAGATGCCTCAGATACAGGTTGTGGAGCAACTCTGGCCTCTTACAGGATTCAAGAAAAGTGGTATCCCTCTATCCAGGCAAAACACATTAATATCAGGGAAATTACAGCAGTCTTCTTAGCTCTAAAGACCTTCACCCCCCTTTCTGGTCCCAGGGGTGCTCCAGATTGTCACAGACAACACCACAGTGATGTGGTACCTCAACAAACTGGGAGGAACAAAGGCCTATCAGCTGTGCAGGCTAAACTTTGCTGATATGGGACTTAGCCTCTCGTCTCAACTTAGTCCTGCAGGCGACCTACATTCCCTCACAGGGCAGCAACAAAGCAGATTTGTTGAGCAAGACATCCTCACTCCTGCACGAATGGATGCTGAACAGGGAGGTCTTTTTTGACATAGTCCACCGGTGGGGGTGCTACACAAATAGACCTGTATGCCTCCCCCCAGAACAGGCAACTGCAGAACTTCTGCTCAAAAATACTCACCTCTAGCATGGAGAGTGGATGCTTTCAGCATCTCTTGGGAGGGGAAGTTCCTTCATGCATTCCCCCCATTCCCTCTGATTCAGAAAGTCCTCCTGAAAATTCAGAAGGACAAACCAAAAATCTTGTTAGTGACTCCCTACTGGCCAAGGCAGCACTGGTTCCCCCTACTTCACAAATTAGCCAAGGGCAGTCACTTCAAGTTACCCTACAAGGTGGACCTACTGACACAAGACCAAGGAATTCTCCTGCACCCACAATTACAGATGTTATCCCTGATTCTGTGGGTGATAAACTTTTGATCCCTTTCAGACACCACTACTCAGAGGACCTGCTTTCAGTCCTAAGGGAGGCAAGGAAACCTACCACCAGAAAATCTTACCTGGCTAAGTGGTAAAGATTTGCAAATTGGTGTTGGCACACGGGAAGGGAGCCTAGCACTGCAGAGGTTCCCCTGGTTCTGAACTACCTTTGTCAGTTGATAAAAAGTGGACTTTCTTATTCTTCAGTAAAAGTACACACCTCTGCCATATCAGCCTGCCTGCCACTGGAACCCTCCTTGCTGGCCAGGCTCGGCATAATTCCTTAAGGGGGTGTTTCACATGAGACCACCTAGAAAACCTATCTCCCACCTTGGGACCTAAATTACATCTTAGAGAAATGTACCCAACCTCCCTTTGAACCAGCTGGGCCTTCTTCCTTACAGATGTGTACATGGAAGACGGTCCTGCAGGTGGCCATCACATCAGCCAGAGGAGTATCAGAATTACAAGCCTTAATGGCCTGTCCACCCTACACCATTTTTTGCAAAGACAGTGTCCCTGCGAACCAACCCCTCCTTTATGCCTAAAGTTGTTAATGACCTGTCTCTTAACCAATCCATTCATCTACCCACATTTTTTCCCTTATTCTCCAACAAAGGGGATAGGATACTGCACTCCCTGGACGTACACAGACAACTCAGATTTTACCTGGACAAGACCAAGACCATCAGAAAGATTAACCAGCTCTTTGTCTCCTTCTATCCCAGAGCTCTGGGCAAGGCAGTCTCTAAGCAAACCATCGCATGCTGGATTAGGAAATCTATTTGCTTTTGCTACTCCCACCATGGAATGGAACTTCTAGGGGGAATCAAGGCCCACTCCAGTGGCCACTTCAATGGCCTTCATGAAGGGACTAGACACAGCATCCATTATGGAAGCAGTCACTTGGGCCACTATTCATACCTTCACCAAGCATTACAAACTGGACCAAGTTTCCAGGGCCATGACGGGATTCGCCAGGGCAATCCTGCAGGGTCTTGTAGAATCCTATTCTTCTACCACCACCCTCTCACCAGCATAAACTGTGGTATGCTCCCACACCTAGAATACTGCAACATAGGAACAGAAGGATATAGAATAGTTGTGTAAAATCTTACCATAATCATAGATGTCCTTCTATTCCATGTTGCACTTAGGTGCATGTTCCACCCAGTCAGAGGGAACAGCAGCAGTTCAGGTACAAAAGCTGCTAGAAAAAAAGTTATCCAAGAGCTCCATCCAGTTGGAATCCCGGAACTTACTCAAGATTCTTTTTAGTGTCAATGAAGACTGGGGACCACTTTTGGATTTCAGCTACTTTAACAAGTCATTTTGACTCACCACATTCCAGATGGTCACAGTTCAGACCATTCTCTGTTTTATGGGCAAGGATGACTGGATGTGTTTGATAGACCTTCAGGATGCGCGCTATCACATAAAGATGAATGGGCGATCCAGTAGATGTTTTACTCTTCTGGCTGGGTGCCAGTTAATACCAGTTCAGAGATGTTCATCGTGTTTCACTGTTGGAGTCATTACAATTGGGTTGTCCTGCTTGCAGGCTACCCGCAGTCGGCCTGAGTTTCAAAGTCTAGGTCCGGCGTTAGTTGCTGTCGCCGCTTCCCTGACGTCAGTGTGCCAGGGGTATAAAAGATGCAGCCGACGCCATTTTCTTCAGTCTTCTTGCCGCGTAGTGCCCGAAGCAAAAGCAGTTCGCAAGTGCCGGTCGGCCGACTCCTGAAGTTTTCAAATTCGAATTTCAGATCCAAAGTCTTCATTAAAGCTAAGTACCCCATTGGGGAAACTTTTTTCTTTCTCCAGACTGATGTCAGAAAACGTTAATAACTGTATTTCTTGTGGGAAGCAAATACCTCATAAGGATTTTCATTCTTACTGTATTCCTTGCCTAGGCCCTGACCATAATGTTGCTAGTTGTCAGTTTGTGCCAGATTTAACCAATGCACTATTAAGCGTCGGTACAATTTTGCATTTCATTACTTTGGCAGAAGATTTAATTATATAATGCCGTTGGATCAGCCGACTCCTGGAGTTTACGAAAAAAAACGAAAAGAAAAGGACAGGCATCCGAGATCCAAAACTGACGACGAGGCTTCTTCTAGGCCTTTTGCCGGATCTCAGTGAGGCGCTTTCGCAGCCCCTAACGCCCGCCACCTCAGAGCCACAGGCCGCTTCCAACTCCCACGTGGAGCCGACTGGGCCTCTGGAAACTCAAGGTATTGGACACTCGGAAATCATTCCCTCAGATGGGTCCAGAGCCGCTGAGCAGGCATCGGCTTCTGAGGGTGTTTTCAGGCCTACACAGTTGTATGTAAAACCTACTTCAGCTATAAAGGCAAAGACTAAAGCAGCTATAAAGACAAAGAAACAAGTGCAGCATTCACCTGGACAGGCCTCCATGCCTAAAAAACAGATGCTTAAAATGGCCGAAGGCCTTATTACTTTGATCAGGGGTTCCCATCCCCCTCCAGAAAAGAGGCCTGGGCAAGAGTTAGAATATGAATCTTCAGACCAGGTTTCCATTTCCTGTGATTCCTCCTCTGAACAAGATTACAGTATTCCTCCCTATGAGGATTCTGATGCTGAAGAATCTATTCCTTCAGCCTCTCCTCCTGAGGATTATTCTTTTGGGGAAACACTGCATACTATGAGGGAGCATTTTCACTGGGAGAGCCAAGACTACTCAGAATCCAAGAAAAGGCTCAGATATTTCCTTTTATTGCCCCAGCACAGGCCCCTGGCTATTCTGCCGGTATTTTCAGAGTCCAGTTTTTCTCCAGACTCTTTACCACCAGCTCCGGTTAAGCCCGACAGATACTACAGGGTTCCTGATTCACATAAATTTCTCTATAAGAACCCTGCAGCAGACCCAGAAACCATCTCTCAGGGTCCCAAAGGGGTCAAGGCTTCTACTGCAAAAAACCCTATCCCCTCTGATAGGGATTCTAGAGCCCTAGACAGATGGGGCAAAAAGATTTATACCTCTGCTACCTTGGCTGTAAGAGCCTTAAATTGCCAATTTCATATGCTTAAGTATCAGCAACATCTTATGTCTTTGCTTAAACAGAAAATGCCAGCGAGTACAGAATGTGCAGACAATAAAGAAATGCAGGATTTATTGCATGCAGCTGAACAAGTTGGAAAGCATACTTTGCAATGTGGTTTTGATTCTCTTGAGGCCTCCTGCAGGGCTGCTGTTACAGGTTCTGTCATTAGGAGGCATGCTTGGTTAAAAGAACAGAATTTGCCGGATCATGTTAAAGCAAAACTATTAGATGCTCCTTTACAGCATGATACTTTGGTGCTAAAGCAGAAGAGGTGTTGAAGAAAATGGAGGACAAAGCTAAATCTATGCAAACAGTCAAGGATTTTTGGCAGGTACTGCCTCCCAGATTTAGCAGGAACTGGACTACAAAAAACTGGTCCTTTCCAGTGTCAGACCACAAAGGGGCAGATACAGACGCCTCAGGCAGATCACAGCCCCAAGGCTCATACAGGCCTAAACAATGGGGTGCTTCTACCTCCAAAAGCGGAGAGGAAAAATCACAACCATACAGAAAATGACTTCCCACTTCCAGCACCAAGCACTTATCTTTTGGCAGCCCCTTTGGGAGGAAAACTAGCACTTTTTTCACAAAATTGGCACATGAACACCCAGGACAAATGGGTTCTAAATATAGTTACACAAGGCTACAGGTTCCACTTTCACACCCTGCCAAGGCAAAACGGTATGCCAGATATGCCACACAATCAATGGGCAGAGGCACCAAAACAAGTTTCATCCCTCATGGACATGAGGGCCATTCAACAACTACCAAAACAAGAGCAGAGTCAAGGATTCTATTCAAGACTGTTCTTGGTACCCAGAAAAGACAAATCCTGGAGACCTATACTGGACCTATCTATTCTAAACACATATCTGGATATTCCAAAATTCAAGATGTTGACTCTACAGCAGCTTCTGCCCATGTTGGGCAAGAAGGCTTGGCTTGTGACTTTAGATCTAAAAGAGGCATACCTGCATGTCCCAATCAGACAAACGTACCTAAGATACCTCGGATTCAAAATGCACTAACAATTCTCTGCACTGCCCTTTGGCTTATCTACTGCGCCCAGGGTCTTCACAAAGTGCCTGGCACCAGTAATTCCATTTTGCAGGCAAAGAGGAATACAAATATATCCTTACTTGGACGACTGCCTTATTCAAGCGGAGAACAAGGACATTCTACTACAGCATCTGGCGTTTGTAAATAGATTACTGACCAGTCTAGGGTACACAGTAAACGCAAAGAAATCAGAACTCGTACCGTCTGAACAGATAATATTCCTGGGTGCAGACTTAAATACAACTGCCCAGATGGCTTATCTCATGCCAAACACAGACAACTGACAACTGGGTTTTTGTTGCCAACATTTTGAAATAAGTAATCTGCAAGAAAAATTCTGCAGGCCTTGGGTTTCATGGCATCCTGCATTCTGCTAATTCCATATGCAAGACTGCATATGAGGAAACTTCAGTGGTATCTAAAAAGTGTTTGGACTCAACATTGCCACAGCCTGGAAACAGTAATTACCCTCATTCCCTGCCTGCAACAGGAGTTTTGATGGTGGGCAATAGCCTGTCACCGCAACACGGGGCAGCTATTCACCTTACCCACAGCCAGGCAGACTTTGACAACAGATGCATCAGATTATGCATGGGGGGCTCATATGGCAGGAAAATGTATTCAGGGCACATGGTCCACAAGTCAAATGCATCTACATATCAATCAAAAAGAGATGCTAGCTGTTCAGAATGCCCTAACAGCCTTCAAGGATCAACTTCCCCCAGGACAACTACTAAGGATGGACAATACTACAGTCATGTGGTACATAAACATGCAGGGAGGCACACATTCCTACCCCCTCTGCAGGCTAGCCATGAACTTGTGGCACACAGCATTGACTTACCAAGTACATCTGCAAGCACAATTCCTGCCAGGAAGGAAAAATACTCTGGCAGATGAACTAAGCAGAAACCTCATGGATCCCCATGAGTGGAAATTGGATCTACAAGTCTTCAGCATAACAAGGACCTGGGGATGTCCGGACATAGTCCTATTTGCCTCCCCTCACAACTGCCAACTACAAAGATTCTGCACAAGGACTTATCACAAGCAAGCATGGAAAGTGGATGCACTCTCTTTTTCTGTTGGAAAAATCTAACAGTATATGCCTTTCCCCCTCTGCCTCTCCTCCCCAAAGTACTCCTCAAGGTTGGACCAAAAATGATATTGATTGCCCCAGACTGGCCCCGCCAGCACTGGTACCCAATCCTAAAGAGCTTGTCTCACTACCCAGCCTGGACATTACCTCAAATGCCTCACTTATTGACCCAACAAGACAGTCAGATACTGCACAGCCAACTCAAAACCTTAAACCTGGCGGCATGGCAGATAATATAGCCTCTCAAGACACACCTCTCTCTAAAGCAGTGATGGATGTTATTTTGGAGGCCAGGAGGCCTAGCACCAGAAAATCTTATGCAGACAAATGGAAGAGATTCTGTGCTTGGAACCAAGCACAAGGTATTGACACGATTGTTCCAAATATTCCTCAGATTTTACAATACTTAACTGAGATGCTGGATAAAGGTCTTTCTTTTTCATCAATTAAAATTCATGCTTCTGCCATTTCAGCTCATTACAATACAAAACCACCTATTTTTTCACACCCCTTACTAAGGCAGTACCTCAGAGGCGCCAAAAACATAAGACCTCCAAGGAGAGCACCAGTACCTGCATGGGACCTCAACTATGTCTTGGAAAAACTCTTCAGTACCTCCATTTGAGCCAGACTCTGCAGCTGACATAAAATTCTTATCCTGGAAAACAGCTCTGTTCCTAGCAATAACCTCCGCTAGAAGAGTCCGAGTTACAGGCACTCATGGCTGTGGAACCATTTATCGTTTTCCATCCAGGCAGGGTTTCGCTGAGGACAAACCCCACATTTATGCCTAAGGTAGTGTCCAGTGTGGCCCTTAACCAAACAGTTAATTTGCTTCTTTTTATCCAAACCCACAGAATAAGGGTGAGAGAATTCTGCATTCCTTGGACATTCACAGACAGCTACACTTCTACTTGGACAGAACTAAAGCTTTCAGAAAGACTGATCAACTCCTAGAGGCACATGCTGCAGCATCACAAGGAAAGCCTATCTCTAAACAGACTATTTCAAAGTGGATAGGCCATTGCATTCGTTTCTGCTATTCATAGCATGGCAAATCGGTGCCTAAGGACATTAGGCCACACTCAACCAGAGCAGCAGCCACTTCAACAGCCTTTCTCAGAGGAGTACCAACCAAAGACATATTAGAGGCTGCAACCTGGTGTTCAGTGCATACCTTTACAAAGCACTATCACTTACCTTTCTACTCTAAATCCAGGGCAGGCTTTGCCACTGCAGTTCTGCTGGGCCTTATAGCCTCTCCTAATCCTATTTAGCTCCGGCCTCCCAACCTTAGCTTTGGGATTCAACCCAATTGTAATGACTGCAACAGTGAAACACGATGAACATAGTACAGTTGTGTACCTACCATAAATGTAGATGTTCGAGTGTGTTCACTGTTGCAGTCCAGGTTACCCTCCCTCCATGCCCCCTTTTCTTTGCTGGGATTTATCTGTACTTCTCTATCCTATACAACCTATGTGGTGTATTTGCTTGTAGATGAAGGAAAAGTTGTTGTATGTGCATGCATGCTTATTGGCATAAATTAGCCTACCAATTTTGGGGCACCTGACATCTGGGGCAAGAAAAACTGAAGAAAATGGCGTCGGCTGCATCTTTTATACCCCGGGTGCACTGACGTCAGGGAAGAGGCGACAGCAACCGTCTGACCTAGACTTTGGAACTCAGGCCGACTGCGGGTAGCCTGCCAGCAGGATAACCCAATTGTAATGACTGCAACAGTGAATACACTCTAACATCTACATTTATGGTTGGTACATAACTGTACTTTCTGCCCTTTGGTCTCACCACAGCCCCCACGGTGTTTACCAAATGTATGGCAGTAGTAGCAGTTCACTTGACATTGCAAGCATTCCGGGTGTTTTCATAGCTAGACTGTCTCATTACTCTCTCAACTAGGCATCAGTTTATAAAGGCAAGAGATTAGGTTCTCCAGACATGTTCTCATCTGGGAATAACGATAAACTACGAAAAGTCTCAACTGGAACCAACTCAAAAGTTAGAATTTATAGAAGCACTGTTCAACACGAAGTTGATAGCTTCACTGCCTCTGTCAAGGGTTCAGACTATAAGATCACAGGTCAGAAAAATAATCTGCAGCACCAAGATTTCAGCCCGCTTAGTCCTTCAAGCTCTAGGATCAGTGTCTGCGGCAGTAACACTCGTACCTTTAACCAGATTTTATATGAGGATTCTACAGTGGATGCTAAAAACACAATGGTCAATACTATACCAACCCATGTCAACTCCCAATACAGATCACCCACACGTGCAAGAAGGATCTCAAGTGATGGATTCAATCAGACCAAGTTCTACAAGGGTGTCCAATCATTCCCCCTCAACCTAAGGCCATAGTGACCATGGACACTTCTCAGCTGGGGTCGGGGGGCATTTTCTGGGGAAAGCATTCCAAGGCACTTGGTCCCCTGAAGACGTCAACTTACTTATCAATGTCTTAGAGATGAGAGCAGTGCATTTAGTGTTGCAGGCCCTTCAGAATGCTGTCCCTTTGGGGACGATTGCAGTTCAAATGGACAATGTTAGTAGTTTGGTAAATCAACAAACACGGATCCAGAGCATATCACTTGTGTCAAGAAGCACTCGACATTCAATATAGTATACAGTATTGCAGTTCTCACATTTGGGATGTCCTACATGCAGGTGAATTGCTTGTTCAACTTCAGGAGCTTTAGCCACCCCCCAGGACTTCAACAGATGCCCTCCCACTAAGGCATAAGATGGTTGATGGAGAGTCCATCAAAACTGTCATCAGATTTTTCTTGCCATGCAACACCCATAGCCATGTGTTCCACAGCACATTGTCTGTTGGTATGTCTGTTGGTCAGACAGAAAAAGAACACTGTCAGGGTAAGGTATCACCTCCCAAAACAAAGCACAAATCCAAATACGAAGAGGTTGATACTCCACAACAAACGAAGCAAACCAGATAGATAAAAGAAACAAGTCCTTTATTCGAATAAGTAAGCGCTTTCACGTTGCTTGGAACGCTTCATCAGACTTCAACAAACCATAAAAATATAAATTAACATATATAAGTAAAGCACCAGTGAAAATCACATTAATGTGTTACATGCAAATTACAAAAATACATCATTTCCTTTCCATCAAATATTTAAAAGTTACATAAAAATATATATATATATATATATATATATATATATATATATATATATATATATATCCTAAAAATCTATTTCTAAACCTTATAATAATACTAAAACATTCTAAAACATATGTTGAGTTCAGAAACATATTTTTACCATTTATTGTTTCAAGGGTTTATCTAATAGAAATGGTCTCAATGAAAATTTATCATTTAGACCATGACCTTTATTCGCAGATAGCTTAATTATCCACCTAGCTTCAGATTTTTCTGTCTTATTACCAATATTGCCAAGTCTTTCTGTCTCTATCAACTGTCCTATCACTAAAAATCTAAAGGCATGTGTAGTGTCATTATGTAGTGTGTGCTTGGCTAGAGCATTCCCTTCATTTTCTCTATGAATAGCATATAAATGCTCTCTCATCCTTTCTCTTAAAGTCCTATTGGTCTTCCCTATATAGAAACAATGACATTTTATGCAAGAGGCTAAATAAATCACATTTCTTGACTTACAATCAGCGTATTCATTAAATTCATATTTGACACCAGTATCTGGATGTATAAAAACATTAGAATTCATTTTTTATATATATATATATATATATATATATATATATATATATATACACATACACTGGTTGCATGAGCGACATGCAAAAGTACCCTTTCTCTGAGAGGAGATCTTATTCCTAGGCACTGTTTCATAACAAAGCATACGTTTTAAGGACTTAGTATTCTTATAGCTAAAAGATGGTTTCTCACCAACTAAGTCTTTTATACCATCATCTAACTGCAAAATATTCCAATGTCTCTTAATAATATTGACAATAGAAGTATTATTATTAGTGAAAGGAATCACTAACCTCCTCTTGTCATTATTCCTCACTATAGGTCTCTCATCTATTGCCTTTGTTTTTTTTTATAGATGTATCCTAATGTTATGCGTTCAAAAAATCTATCTGATCTAATCACTATTGCAATAGCCTCTATGTCTAAAATCACTTTTTATAGTTTTTAATGCTTCAGAAAAAACTAAATCATAACTGGTTATGTTAGAGAAACGTTTCACCTGATTGCTCACAATGTTTTTATGTATATGGGGGAGGATGCATGCTACTTCTATGAAGAATAGCATTCTTCCTACATAACTTTCTAAATACTTCTGTTTCAAGAGTATTACCATTTTTTCTCAATGTCACATCTAAAAAATCGATAGTATTTTGTGAATGCATTTCAGTTAGTCTGAGGAATGTGGTAGTTCCATTAATATATAGAACAAAGTCATTTAGAAGCTCTAATGAGCCTCCCCAAATTAAAAAAAAGATCATCCACAAAACGTTTGTAATACTTTATAGAAGTAGAAAAAAACAAATGTTCTAAGACATACATGTTCTCCCAATATGCTAACACAAGGTTAGCATAAGAATTGGCACAAGATGTGCCCATAGCTACTCCTTTGATTTGAAGGAAGTATTCATTATTGAAAGTAAAAACATTGTGACAAAGAACCATTTCTAATAACATTGTGAATTTAATAACCTCATTGTTACTCAGCCCTTTATTCAACAAATAAAGCCTTAATAAATATATCCCTACATCATTGGGTATGCAGGTGAAAAGAGAAGCAACATCCAACGTTACCATATAGTCTGTAGTTTTTAGAATATTATTCTCATTGAAAGGTGCTAGTGTTTCCAAAAACTGTTTAGTGTCACGTAATATAGACCTGGTAGATTCCACAACTGGTCTCAAGTTTTTTTCTAAATAAATAGATATTGTCTCAGTTAACCAGCCTCTGCCAGATACTATTGGTCTAAGTGGAGGGTTATGTGTAGTCTTGTGTACCTTAGGTAAACCTCTAATTATTGGTATCACAGGTTTTTCTATCAGAAAATATTTGTACAGTTCTTCATCAATAATGCCACACATCAACATGTCATATAAATCTGCATGTACTGTTTTTATTAACCTATCTAAATCTGACATGCTCAATCTCTTATAAGTAGTGGTATCTGAAAGCATTTCAAGCATAGTATCATGGTAGTAGCTGGTATCTAAAATCACTGTAGCTCCCCCCTTATCAGCTTGTCGAATCACTACATTAGTATTGTTCTTTAAATCATGTAGAGCTAAGTGTCCTTCAAGGATGCATCTGCAGTCATAACATATGGGTTGTCCTGCCTCAGGCAGCCCTTCGGTCGGCCGGATTCCAAAGTCTGGGTCTGGCTTCGGCTGATGTCGCACTTTCCCCAACGTCAGAGCATCTGGGGTATAAAAGCATCAGCCGACGCCATTTTCCTCCGTCTTTCTTGCCGCGCGGTGCCCGAAGCAGAAGCAATTCGCAAGTGCCAGTCGGTCAGATCCTGTGATGAGAAGAAATTCAGCTACCGAAGACTTCGAAAAAGCTAAGTACCCCGTTGGGGACTCTTTCTTGCCTCAGCCGATGTCAGATAAAGTAAATAATTGTTTAACTTGTGGGAAACAAATACCTCATAAGGATTTCCACTCTTACTGCCTCCCTTGCTTAAGCCCAGACCACGACGTCTCGGCCTGTTCAGCCTGTGCTTCCTTCAACCGACGAACTCTTAGACGTCGGTCGGAGTTTGCAGAGGAATTCTTTGGGGCTAATTTCGCATATAAGATGCCGTCGGAGACTCCGACTTCGCATTTGGTGAAAAAACGGAAGGACAAGGACCGACACTCGCGTCTTGCGGTTTCGGCTGCAACCACGGTAAGGCCTACCGCGAGTGTCTCGGTTTCGGCCGAAACCGAGTCCTCGGAGCTTCCTTTAACCGAATCCACTCAACCGACCACCGCGGCCCTGGAGGCCCCGGCTGAGTCGGCTACCGAGCTTCCTACCGAAACCAGTGTCCAGGAAATGTCCAACACCATACCTTTGGACAAATCTACTCATGCACGTGGGGCAGCTAGACCCCCTGCTTCCATGTCCATTAAGTAAATGACACAAAAGACCAGGAGCAGGCAGTCCTCTTCACTAAAAACGTTGTTTAATTTACTTGAAGTGCGTTTATTCCAGTACACTTTTCGTCGATAACATATGTCCGACTTCTTCAGAAGTTAAAACAAGCATCGAATAACAACGGAAATTCAACAATAAGTATGCTAACTTGATTAATTAGTGGGTTGGTCCTTTCTTTCATTCACAGTTTGTTACCATGGTAAATCAATTACTTTAATGTTATCCCACCACCTTATCTCATTTAACTTTTAAGCGGGCACTGTAAACTTGTCTAGTAATTCATATTGTGCTGGGCTACTAGGAATCCAACCCACAGTTAGCAACACTCTAAAACAACAAAAAAACAAATTATCAGTACATGTTTAAAAATATAGTTAACAAGTTCAAATCATTAAAAACACCACACATAGTTAGTACACAAAATAAATACCCCTAGTTTTACCAAGCCAGTTATACATCCAAAAGAAGTTAACTTGATAATTAAACTTACATCACTTTGTATACTAGCTTGTCCTGAATTGGAGATTCTAGAATAGGTGCAATGTGTATAAAGGCATGTTAAAACTATAAAAGAAAATCCACCTATATCCATGTGACCGTTTAGTCCCCTCTTTACAAGTTAACCGGGAGCAAGCATCTTGTGTCTGAAAGGCACAAGTTATCACTAAATGTAAATCTAAGTGTAGCCAAATTATTATTTATTAAATGTAAAAAGTTTTTTACAGCGTTAACCTGAAAACCCGTCACATTTCATAGGCTTTTTAAATTTAATTCCCTCCACTCAATAATACATGTAATTTATCAACTATTATGTTGTACTAGGTTAGTTCTTAAAATTGAGGTGGCCCTTCCTCATGTCATGAGTAGTAACCTTAATACTTGATGTTTAATATTTACAGGTTCACCTCTCTAGATTTTTCAATTTTAGAATACATGCAATAGAGGACATTTCATTGATACCAGGTTTTTGATTTGCATTAGTCCGTAACTGCCAAAGCAGTTCCTTCCTTTCTAATTTAAGGGAATCATAACCTCCTCTTATGTCCCTTACTTGTTGGTCTATTACTCTAAATTTAAACTCATGGCCAATGTTGTCAACATGATGCCTTGCTAAGGCATTAGTCATCTTGTTGTTCCTAATGCCATATAAGTGCTCGTATATCCTCTCATTGAGTCTCCTATCGGTCTTCCCGATATAAAATGCTGGACAAGACGAGCACTTAGCTAAGTATACCACAAGTCTACTGTTACAATTAAACTTAGAGTGTGTTCGGAACTTTTGGTCCCCTATCACAAAATTCTGTCCTTCGTCAATATATTTACAGTATTTGCACATTTGGCACTTAAACATTCCCAAGTGGGTTGTGTATGTTCGACCAGCGCCTTCCAATAGTTCCTTCAAGTTTTTCCCTCGTTTATATATTATTTTAGGCATTGGTGGTAGAATAGCCTGGAGTTCATTGTCATTAGTCAAGAACTCCCAATTTTTCAAGAATATGTTTCTAATAAAATGTGAGTCCAAGTTGAATGTGCAACTAAAACCATAAAAGAAGTGTAGGTTATTTACTTCCGTTGTCCGGTATGCATTTGTCCCAGCCCCATTTATATTGATGTTGTTTAACAATGGGACATATTCCTTTAACCTTCTTTTACGCTTGACTTCGTCCGTAATTTCAAAGACAAATTCGGGTGGATACCCGCGTTTAAGGAAAAAGGTACCACATTCTTCCATAAAGTCATCATCGTCACTAATCATCCGTGCTGCTCTAACAAGCTGCCCCTTCAACACCGATTTCTTCTGGTGCATAGGATGGCAACTTGAATAGTGCAGCATGGAGTTAGAGTAGGTCTCTTTACGGTATATTTTAGATAGCCATCTCTTATTGACATAGTCCTTTCTTAGGTCTATGTCCAAATAGTCTATTCTATCCTTATTAAATTTGTAAGTAAACGAAAGGAAGCTGGTAGACGTATTAAGAGTCAACATTAGATCTTTTATCTCTAGTTCTGTTCCTTTATAAATCAAAAAAATGTTGTCATGCCTCCATATGTCTTTTCGTTTGTTGTGGAGTATCAACTTCTTCTTATTTGGATTTGTGCTTTGTTTTGGGGGGTGATACCTTACCCTGATGGTGTTCTTTTTCTGTCTGAACTTTGCTATTTTGTTCACTGAAGGGACATGACAGAAGAAACCAGCAACGTATTACTTGAATCAAGATCTTTGGGTCTTACAAAAATCTTCACAGAAGGTATTAATCCACTTTTAAAACTGTCTTATGCTGAATTAGCCAAAGCAGCCTCTACACATAGAGATACTGATTGGCATGTAGATGTCTTACAAACAATGAGAAAGCTTGAGGACAACCTTAGTAGAATTAAGAATGCCCAGTGGCAAAAAAGACATATGGAGGCATGTATTAATTTTAAAGTTGTCCCTAGAGGTCTTCGTTTGTTAAAAATGCCTACTTTTGGTTCTGTCTATCCTGAACTTTTATCTAAGTGGCAGCAACTTAACCTAGACACGAGCTATGCTTACATGAGGTTGCTTATTGAACAATATTCTTCAATAGAATTGGAACTTCAACAAGAAGCTATAGCTTTAGAGGAAAAATTGACTGCAGCCCTTACAATTACGCAGAAAGAAGATTTTCTTTCTGATATAGCGACTACAATGCAAGCGCTAGACAATAAGCTATTGTTGGCAAAAAATAAGAAATTAGAAAGAGATTGCATGGATTTCTCAAGGGGGAACGTTTTCTCCTGGCCGAGCGAATCCACCAGGACAACATACGCTGCGACGCGTACAAGCACTGAAACGTCTTCTTCTGAGCGCAACGCTTTATTTGCTCCTACTCCTTCCACGCTTGTTTCCTCTTCCCAGGTAGAAGCAGTAGTAAACGAACAACGCTCCAGCGCGAGTTCTATGCATCCTGAAGTTTTGAATACAACGTTTGTACCAGCACCAGTAGTGAGAAGAAAAACTCCATTATCAGCAGGTGAAGCTTCATCTGTTGAACATAATGACACTTTTCTTCGATTTCCACTCCCTTTTCGACAGGACATGAGGTGGAATTGGAGTCCACAAACCACCAGAAAAAGGAAGATATCAGGAGGTCAGCTAGAACTTCAGAAAAAACTTTGAAAACAATAACCAGGACTTGATTGTCAATCTTTCCAGCCATATGCTCATGGATAATGAGAGAAAGATTTTGAACAAAGGTTTGTCCTTCATTCCCTCTCAGGGGACTGATGTAAGTGATTTAATAGTGGACATTAAATGGTTTGTTAGGAATATTGCACTTGGTTTACAGTTTGGTAACAATACTTTTAACACTGACGTTTTGTCCTTTAAGAAACCTTCAACGTATATGCCTGTTATACATCATTTATTGGATAGCTTTGAAAGAGCATGCGGTGATGATTTGCTGAAGTTTTTTGAATCTAATAATACTAAATTAGATTTTTGTAATATTACTAAAGAAGAGAAATTAGCTCTACATGATTTAAAGAACAATACTAATGTAGTGATTCGACAAGCTGATAAGGGGGGAGCTACAGTGATTTTAGATACCAGCTACTACCATGATACTATGCTTGAAATGCTTTCAGATACCACTACTTATAAGAGATTGAGCATGTCAGATTTAGATAGGTTAATAAAAACAGTACATGCAGATTTATGACATGTTGATGTGTGGCATTATTGATGAAGAACTGTACAAATATTTTCTGATAGAAAAACCTGTGATACCAATAATTAGAGGTTTACCTAAGGTACACAAGACTACACATAACCCTCCACTTAGACCAATAGTATCTGGCAGAGGCTGGTTAACTGAGACAATATCTATTTATTTAGAAAAAACTTGAGACCAGTTGTGGAATCTACCAGGTCTATATTACTTGACACTAAACAGTTTTTGGAAACACTAGCACCTTTCAATGAGAATAATATTCTAAAAACTACAGACTATATGGTAACGTTGGATGTTGCTTCTCTTTTCACCTGCATACCCAGTGATGTAGGGATAGATTTTTTAAGGCTTTATTTGTTGAATAAAGGGCTGAGTAACAATGAGGTTATTAAATTCACAATGTTATTAGAAATGGTTCTTTGTCACAATGTTTTTACTTTCAATAATGAATACTTCCTTCAAATCAAAGGAGTAGCTATGGGCACATCTTGTGCCAATTCTTATGCTAACCTTGTGTTAGCATATTGGGAGAACACGTATGTCTTGGAACATTTGGTTTTTTCTACTTCTATAAAGTATTACAAACGTTTTGTGGATGATCTTTTTTTAATTTGGGAAGGCTCATTAGAGCTTCTAAATGACTTTGTTCTATATATTAATGGAACTACCACATTCCTCAGACTAACTGAAATGCATTCACAAAATACTATTGATTTTTTAGATGTGACATTGAGAAAAATGGTAATACTCTTGAAACACAAGTATTTAGAAAGTTATGTAGGAAGAATGCTATTCTTCATAGAAGTAGCATGCATCCTCCCCATATACATAAAAACATTGTGAGCAATCAGGTGAAACGTTTCTCTAACATAACCAGTGATTTAGTTTTTTCTGAAGCATTAAAAACTATAGAAAGTGATTTTAGACATAGAGGCTATTGCAATAGTGATATGCGTTCATTAGATACTTTTGAACGTACACATTTAGGACATCCCTATATTAAAAAACAAGGCAATATAGATGAGAGACCTATAGTGAGGAATAATGACAAGAGGAGGTTAGTGATTCCTTTCACTAATAGTAATACTTCTATTGTCAATATTATTAAGAGACATTGGAATATTTTGCAGTTAGATGATGGTATAAAAGACTTAGTTGGTGAGAAACCATCTTTTAGCTATAAGAATACTAAGTCCTTAAAACGTATGCTTTGTTATGAAACAGTGCCTAGGAATAAGATCTCCTCTCAGAGAAAGGGTACTTTTGCATGTCGCTCATGCAACCAGTGTATATATATATATATATATATATAATGAATTCTAATGTTTTTATACATCCAGATACTGGTGTCAAATATGAATTTAATGAATACGCTGATTGTAAGTCAAGAAATGTGATTTATTTAGCCTCTTGCATAAAATGTCATTGTTTCTATATAGGGAAGACCAATAGGACTTTAAGAGAGCATTTATATGCTATTCATAGAGAAAATGAAGGGAATGCTCTAGCCAAGCACACACTACATAATGACACTACACATGCCTTTAGATTTTTAGTGATAGGACAGTTGATAGAGACAGAAAGACTTGGCAATATTGGTAATAAGACAGAAAAAGCTGAAGCTAGGTGGATAATTAAGCTATCTGCGAATAAAGGTCATGGTCTAAATGATAAATTTTCATTGAGACCATTTCTATTAGATAAACCCTTGAAACATTAAATGGTAAAAATATGTTTCTGAATTCAACATATGTTTTAGAATGTTTTAGTATTATAAGGTTTAGAAATAGATTTTTAGGATATATATATATATATATATATTTTTATGTAACTTTTAAATATTTGATGGAAAGGAAATGATGTATTTTTGTAATTTGCATGTGACACATTAATGTGATTTTCATTGGTGCTTTACTTATATATAAGTTAATTTATATTTTTATGGTTTGTTGAAGTCTGATGAAGCGTTCCAAGCAACGTGAAAGCGCTTACTTATTCGAATAAATGACTTGTTTCTTTTATCTGGTTTGCTTCGTTTGTTGTGCAGTATCAACCTCTTCTTATTTGGATGTCTGTTGGTCAGCCTACTTCCATCAGCCAAAGTACCTCATAGGGGATTTTATTTCATAGATTATCTGGTAGATAGTTTGTCTCATATAATTCTGAATCCAACACTGAACAGGGATATATTCTAAAAGAAATTAATAGTACTGTATGTAGGAAGACAATTTCCCCACAAAGATTTTCATAAGTTTATATTTTGCCTCCACCTAGAGCCAAGATATGGATTCTTGTCCACACTGAGCTTCTTTCACCCAGAGTACAATCCTAAGAAGGTTTCAGTTTTTCCAGAAGTTTATATCCAGAAAAGGGGAATGTGCCTGGTCTCTAGCCTGTAGGAGCTTCCTGATAAAATAAAGTCATTATGATGATCAGGATTCTGAAGACATCTGAGACTGCTCTAACTTCCAAGTCCAGATGTTACTCACCACGAGGGGTGCTTTTGCAGCCACAACCCACCGTGTCTGTTTTGCCTGGCCTTTGGCACATCTGCTATGCAGGCACTCATTCCATTGACTTTTCATGCATCCTTCTGGACTGACATGTCCTACATATACCTCTTGAATCCTAATACCTTTCAGGCCCTTCAGTGTCGGAGAGTCAAATTGTGATTTCAGAATGGTAAGGCAGCATCCCATAATCATAGCTCACAAAGAGGTTTCCAGTGATTTTTATTGAGCTTTTGTTCCCCTTCCATGACCGAGAATTTCTGGATGTTCATCGTGTTTCACTGTTGCAGTCATTACACTTGGGTTATCCTGCTGGCAGGCTACCCGCAGTCGGCCTGAATTCCAAAGTCTAGGTCCGGCGTCGGTTGCTGTCGCCTCTTCCCTGATGTCAGTGTGCCAGGGGTATAAAAGATGCAGCTGACGCCATTTTCTTCAGTCTTTCTTGCCGCGTGGTGCCCGAAGCAAAAGCAGTTCGCAAGTGCCAGTCGGCCGACTCCTAAGATTTTCAAATTCGAATTTCAGATTCGAAGTCTTCATTAATGCTAAGTACCCCGTTGGGGAAACTTTTTTCTTGCTCCAGACCGATGTCAGAAAAAGTTAACAATTGTATTTCTTGTGGGAAGCAAATACCTCATAAGGATTTTTTTTCTTACTGTATTCATTGCCTAGGCCCTGATCACAACGTTGCTAGCTGTCAGTTTTGCGCTAGATTTTACCAACGCATTATTAAGCGTCGGTACGATTTTGCCTTTCATTACTTTGGCCGAAGATTCAATTATATAATGCCGTCAGAACAACCGATGACCGGAGTTTATAAAAAGCGCAAGGAAAAGGATAGGCATCTGAGGTCCAAACCTGACTACAAGGCTTCCGCTAAGCCAGTCGCCGGTTCTCAGTGAGGTGCTTTCGCAGCCCCTGACGCCCGCTACCTCAGAGCCACAGGCTGCTGCTGATTCCCACGTGGAGCCAGCTAGGCCTCTGGATACTCAAGGTATTGGACACTTGGAAATTATTCCCTAAGATGGGTCCGGAGCCTCTGAGCAGGCATCGGCTTCTGAGGGTGTTTTCAGAACTACACAGCTATATGTAAAGCCTACCTCAGCTTCCAAAGCAAAGACTAAAGCAGCTCTAAAGACAAAAAAACAAGTACAGCATTCTCCTGGACAGGCTTCCATGCCTAAAAAACAGATGCTCAAAAATGGCCGAAGACCTAAATACCTTGATCAGGGGTTCCCATCCCCTTCTGATAATAGGCCTAGGCAAGAGACAGAATATGAATGTTCAGATCAGGTTTCCATTTCTTCTGACTCCTCTTCTGAGCAGGAATACTCTCTTCCTCCCTATGAGGATTCTGATGCTGAAAAATCTATTCTTTCAGCCTCTCCTCCTGAGGATTTATCTTTTGGGGAAACCCTGTATACCATGAGGGAGCACTTCCACTGGGAGAGCCAAGACTGCTCAGAATCAAAGAAAAGGCTTAGAGATTTTCTTTTACTACCTCAGCACAGGCCACTTGCTATTTCCTCTGTGTTAAACATTGTAGATGATGTATTTCCAGAGTCCGCTCTTTCTCCTGACTCTTTACCCCCTGCCCCTGTAAAACCAGACAGATACTACAGGGTTCCAGACTCGCATAAATTTCTTTACAAAAACCCTGCTGCTGATCCAGAAACTATTTCTCAGGGTCCCAAAGGGGTCAAGGCTTCTACTGCAAAAAACCCTATCACCTCTGACAGGGATTGTAGGGCACTAGACAGATGGGAGGAAAAAGTTTACACTTCTGCTACTTTGGCTGTGAGGGCGTTAAACTGTCAGTTTCATATGCTTAAATATCAGCAATACTTAATGTCACTGCTAAAACAGAAAATGTTGGCAAATTCTGATTGTGCAGGAAAAAAAAGGAAATGCAGGATTTATTGCATGCAACTGAACAAGTGGGAAACATACATTGCAATGTGGTTTTGATTCTCTAGAGGCCTCTTGCAGAGCCGCAGTTACGGGTTCTGTCATTAGGAGGCATGCTTGGTTAAAGGAACAGATTCTACCTGATCATGTTAAGGCAAAATTACTAGATGCTCCATTACAGCATGATACTTTATTTGGTGTTAAAGCAGAGGAGGTGTTGAAGAAAATGGAGGACAAAGCGAAATCTATGCAAACAGTAAAGGATTTCTTACAGGTACAGCCACCCAGATTTAGCAGAAACTGGCCTACTAAGAATTGGTCGTTTCCAGTGTCAGACAGACCACAAAGGGGCAGATACAAACGCCCTAGAGGAAGATCCCAGCCCCAGGGCTCATACAGGCCTAAACAGTGGGCCGCTTCTACCTCCAGAAGCGGAGAAGACAAATCAAGCCATACAGGAAACAGTCCCAGTGACTTCCCTCTGCCAGCACCAAGCGCTTAACTTTTGGCAGCCCCCTTGGGGGGAAAACTAGCACTTTTTTCACAAAACTAGCACATGATCACCCAGGGCAAATGGGTCTTGAATATAGTGTCCCAGTGCTACAGGTTCCACTTTCACACCCTGCCAAGGGCAAAAGGTATGCCAGACCTGCCACACAATCAATGGGCAGAGGCACAAAAATAAATTTCATCCCTCATGGACATGAGGGCCATTCAGCGAGTACCACAGCAAGAGCAGGGACAAGGATTTTACTCCAGGCTTTTCTTGGTTCCCAGAAAGAACAAAGCCTAGAGGCCAGTATTGGACCTGTCTGTTCTAAATACATTCCTGGACGTTCCAAAATTCAAAATGTTGGCTTTGCAGCAGCTTCTGCCCATGCTGGGCAAGAAGGCTTGGCTTGTAACTTTGGACCTAAAAGAGGCATACCTGCATGTACCAATCAGACAATCTTGCAGAAGATACCTCAGATTCATAGCTGGCTTAATGCACTACCAATTCTCTGCACTGCCCTTTGGCTTATCTACTGCGCCCATGGTCTTCACAAAATGCCTGGCACCAGTAATTGCATATTGCAGACAAAGAGGAATTCAAATATATCCTTACTTAGACGATTGCCTTATTCAAGCAAAGAACAAGGATATTCTACTAGAGCACCTGGCGTTTGTAAAAAGATTATTGATTTGCTTAGGGTACACAGTAAACGAAAAGAAATCAAAATTAGTAACCTCTCAAGAGATAATATTCCTGGGTGCAAGCTTAAATACAACTGCCCAGATGGCTTATCTCACGCCAGACAAACAAAGGCAACTGACTTCTTACTTCACAATGTTGGCAACAAAGACCCAGTTAACTGCAAGAAAAATTCTGCAGGCCTTGGGCTTCATGGCATTCCGCTAATTCCATATGCCAGACTGCATATGAGGAAACTACAATGGTATCTAAAAAGTGTTTGGACTCAACATTGCCACAGCCTGGAAACATTGATTACCCTCATTCCTTGCCTTCAACAGGGATTTAGATGGTGGGCACAGTCCTGTCACCTCAACAAGGGACAGCCATTCAACCTACCCACAGCCAGGCAGTCAGTAACAACAGATGATTCAGATTATGCCTGGGGGGCCCACATGTCAGGAAAATGTATTCGGGGCACATGGCCCTCAAGCCAAATGCATCTTCATATCAATCAAAAAGAGGTGCTAGCTGTTCGTAATGCCCTGACAGATTTCAAGGACTTTCTTCATCCGGGACAACTACTGATAAGGACGGACAATACTACAGTCATGTGGTACATAAACGGGCAGGGAGGCACACATTCCTACCCCCTCTGCAGACAAGCCATGACTTTGTGGGACACAGCATTGACTTATCAAGTACATTTGCAAGCACAAGTCCTGCCAGGAAAGAAAAATACTGTGGTAGACGAACTAAGCAGAAACATTATGGATCCCCCACTAGTGGAAACTGGATCCACAAGTCTTCAGCATGATAACAAAAAAATGGGGATGCCCAGACATAGATCTTTTTGCCTCCCCTCACAACTGCCACCTACAGAGATTCTGCACAAGTTCTTATCACAAGCAAACATGGAAAGTGGATGCTCTATCATTCAGCTGGAATACGCCTTTCCTCCTCTGCCTCTCCTTCCCAAGGTACTCCTAAAGGTCAGACAAGAGAAGACAAAAATTATTCTGATTGCCCCAGACTGGCCCCGCCAGCACTGGTACCCAATCCTAAAGGGCTTGTCTCCAGGCCCAGCCTGGACATTGCCTCTAATTCTTCACTTACTGACCCAACGAAACAATCAGATCCTGCACAGCCAACTCACGACCCTAAATCTGGCAGCATGGCGAATAATGTAACTATTCAGAACACGCCTCTCTCAAGCAGTGATGGATGTTATTTTGGAGGCCAGGAGGCCAAGTACCAGAAAAATCTTATGCAGAAAAATGGAAGAGATTCTGTGCTTGGAACCAGACACAAGGAATTGACACGCTTGTACCAAATATTCCTCAGATTTTACAATACCTAACTGAGATGCTGGACAAAGGTCTGTACGGATCCACCTATTTTTTCTCACCCATTGCTAAGGCAGTACCTCAGAGGGGTCAAAAACATAAGACCTCCAAGGAGAGTACCAATACCTACATGGGACCTCAATTATGTCTTGGAGAAACTTACAGCCGAATAAAGTTCTTATCCTGGAAAATAGCTCTTGAGCGGTCCCCTACTTTGAGGGCCCCTCAGAGTCGGTGCCTGAGGAGCCCCCCAGTAAGAAGTAGTGCAAGATGAAGCACATTGACTCCCAAGAAGAGTCACTCACATCCGATACCAACCTCGAGGAATCAGAGGGGTCCCCCAAGTCGTCATCCGATGATGTCTCTTTCTCCGACATCCTGGAGATTTCGAGACAGAGAGGCGACTGGCCCTCCAAGACCCCCTCTGAGGAGGAGTCGGTATTCCTCGTGGCCTTCGGAGCTCAACCCTCCGCCTCCTGGGTGTCTCCACCCTTCGACAAACTCCTGGACTTGATTTGTGGAAGGGTGTGGGAGAACCCTGATTCCGTGGAACCGGTGCCCAGACGTCCAAACAAGTTCCTGTCTGCTCCCCCGGGCAAAGCGTTCCTTACCAGAGGGGTTTCGGTAGATGCTTTGGTGGTGGCGGCAGCCACTCAGCAGGAAGTTGCAGAGGCTTCTTCTTCAGTCCACCCTCCTAACAAGGAGTCCAGGAGTATGGACCGGTATGGGCAGAGTGCCCTGTCTTTGGCGACCTTTACCTTACGGTCGTTGAATTATTTCTGTCATTTCACTCGGCTCCAAAGAGATCTCCTGAAGGAGCTAGGAGATACTCTGACAGGTAACATGCCTGAGGCGGTAGCGCAGACTGTTAACGCCCAGTTGTCTACCCTAGGGTCCATTGTCAACTCGTCTGAGGCTCATATCTTATGCAGCCGAAGGGGCGAGTAGGGCAGCTAGCTCAGGCGTAGCTCTCAGAAGGCAAGCCTGGATGCGCCTGTGTCATTTCGCGGAGGCCTTTAAGTCTTCCTTCACTGACTCCCCCTTTGATGGGTCCTCTCTCTTCAGACCCAAAGTGAAAGACACCCTCAACAGATGCGAACAGGAGGGAAAGACCCTATCTGCCAGAGGGCCCGTTTTTCTCTCCCCTCTAGGCCTTATCCCAAGGCTCAGAGAGGAGAGAAGATGTGGTTCAAAAAGTCTGAGGTCCTTTCCCGCATCTCAAGGTGAGTCCCCCTCCAGAGGCAGGGGGGGGGATTATTCCAGAAGACGCCGTCCTAGTGGCAGAGGAGGCCCCGATTCCTTTTGCGGTTCTTCCTTCCAGCGTTCCTGAGGTGTTGCCCGACTGTGCTATTCCGGAGCCAGTCGGGGGACCGAATTTCATTGCATCCAGAAGCCTGGGAAAGCATCACCCAGGATTGTTGGGTGCTCCGAATAGTTACCGGAGGTTACACTATTCCCTTTGCGTCGACAACCCCTCCAGACAGAAGGATCCCGGACGTCCCACCCAGTCAACAGGATCAAGCAGCACTAGAAGTTGCAAAGCTGCTAGAAAAAGGAGTCATCCAGCCAGTCCCCTCAGACCATATCGGATCAGGAACATACTCACGACTCTTTTTGCTGCCGAAAAGGACAAGGGACCCGAGACCCATTCTGGATCTCACTCGATTGAATCGCTACGTTCTGAAGTCCAAGTTCCGAATGGTCACACTTCAGTCCATTTTTCCACTCCTGGAGAAAGGAGTATGGATGTGCTCTATCGATCTCAAGGATGCCTACTATCACATCAAAATGGAGAAGGCATCCAGGAGTCATTTACGCTTCCGGCAAGGAGACGGCCACTTCCAGTTTTGTGCCCTGCCCTTTGGTCTCACCACAGCCCCCAGGGTGTTTACCAAGTGTTTGGCAGTGGTGATGGATCACCTGAGGCATCTAGGATTCCAGGTGTTTCCGTATCTGGACGACTGGCTTCTCGCCGCCCCCACCAGGTATCTGCTCGATCAAGCCAGGGAGACTACCATCTCACTTTGCCAACGTCTAGGAATTACTGTGAACTGGGAAAAGTCTGCCTTGCAGCCCTCACAGCGTGTTGTTTTTATAGGCGCAGAGCTAGACTCTATTCAAATGCGCACCTTTCTGCCACAGGACAGGATAAGAGTGTTGCAGTCTCAGATCCACGCACTGTTGCCCCTCAGAAAAGTTCAGGCCAGGTTAGTTCTTCAGCTCTTGGGATCCATGGCCTCCACCATCATGCTGGTACCTCTGGCCAGGTTACACATGCGAATCCTACAGTGGCTCCTGTCGGTTCAGTGGTCCTTTCAAAAGTTTCCTTTTTCCCACTTGATACTTGTCACGGAGCGATGCAAACAGGACCTCCTTTGGTGGCTACGCTCCTCCAATCTGGACAGAGGAAAGAGCTTGGTTCCTATGTCTCCAGTGGCCACGGTGACCACGGACGCCTCCCAGATGGGGGGGGGGCATTACCTAGGCAGGACAGCCCAAGGCACCTAGCAAGATCACGAAGTACACTTGCACATCAATGTTCTGGAGATGAGAGCAGTGTTTCTGGCATTGCGAGCACTCCGGGACACTCTACCTCTGGGAACGATTGCAATTCACTCGGACAACATGTCCGTAGTGTGGTACCTGAACAAGCAGGGGGAACCAAATCTTATCCCCTCTGCAGAGAGGCCATGCGAGTGTGGCAGTGGCAGTGTCTTCCCAACGGTTTCTATTGGCAACGCACATTCCGGGGAAATCCAACGTGATAGCGGACAGGCTAAGCAGAGCTATTCTGATGCCTCACGAGTGGTCCCTGAACAACCTAGTGGCGGTTCAGATCTTCAAAAGGTGTGGTCAGCCTTGCTGCGATCTTTTCGCCAGCCCCTTCAATGCCAAATGCAGCAAGTACTTCACTCTGATCCCCCCACAGGGGGAATCACCCAGGGACGCTCTAGCTCACGATTGGCCGCCAGGTCTGGTCTACGCTTTCCCTCCGTTTCCTCTGTTACCAAGAGTGATACAGAAAGCCATATCCTTGGGAAGCAGGATGATCCTTGTTGCTCCACACCGACCTCGACAAGTATGGTTTCCCTTTCTTCAACGGTACGCACTGGACAGTCCGTGGACTCTGGACCCAGTGCCGGACCTCCTGATTCACATGTCAGGACAACTTCATCCATCCCTGCGAACTCTCAGGTTGACAGCCTGGCTGCTCCACTTCCGTCGCTAGTCAGGCGACATTCCTTTTCACCTGAAGTGGTGCACATCTTGTCTTCTTCTCATAAGTCTTCCACCAGGAAGATTTATTCCAGCAAATGGAGGAGATTCTCCATTTGGGCTCAGGCCCAAGGTTTGGACCCCTTCACAGCCCCTATTCCGTTGGTCTTAGATTTTTTAGCCATGTTGTTCCGTCAGGGCTCCGCGCCCACTACCATTAAAGTACAGTTGACTACAATTTCCAATTTTCACACATCTTATGAGCCCTCTCTTATGGGCCACAAACTCTGTAAAGCCTTTCTGGTTACTTCATCCCCCAGTTTCTGAACCTGTACTGCCATGGGACTTGAACCTTGTGCTACAAGCTATTACGTCACCACCCTTTGAACCAGCTGCCACTTGCGACTTAAAATTCTTACCTTGGAAGACGGCCTTTCTGATAGCCATTACATCGGCCAGGAGGGTGTCAGAACTTCAAGCCTTGTCCATTAAACCCCCGTATTTGATCTTTCATAAGGACAGAGTTTCCCTGAGGCTTAACCCGTCCTTCCTTCCGAAGGTGTCATCCACTGTCAATCTCCACCAATCTATTGAGCTACCAGTGTTTTTTCCAAACTTTTCCAACAAAGCAGAGTTCAGGTTTCATCAGTTGGATGTGCACCGACAACTGAGATTTTATTTACATAGGGCTAAGCATGTTAGGAAATCTGATCAACTGTTTGTATACTTTTCAGAGAACAGAGCAGGTTGTCCTATTTCCAAGTGCACAATTTCTAAATGGATTAAAGATTGTATTTCATTCATCTGCTCATCAGCAGACAGAACTTTACCCTTCCCCGTCAAGGCTCATTCTACCAGGGCTATGTCTACATCAGTAGCTTTCCATGCTAGGCTTTCCTTGGATGATATTTGTGCTGCGGCCACTTGGGCTTCTCCCAACACCTTTCTTACTCATTACAAGATGGACGTGGCTTCTAGGGGCCGGGTTCCTTTGGTTCCACGGTTCTCAGTAGCCAGTGATTCCAACACTAAAGGCACCTTATCCACTGCATCTCCACCAGGCGATTTTTCTTTTGGAGATGCACTTTGCAGGATAAAGGAGATTTTCTGTAGAGCAAGAGTATTTTGAGGTCCGTAAAGATACAGAGCTTATATGTGCTTGCCTGAACCTAGATCTCTTGTGCTGTATGTCCTGGAATTCCTTAACAATCCACCTCTGGAGCCTGACTCTGTTCCTTTGGTGCTAGGGAACCTGACCATTTCTGCAGAGTCAAGAATTCCCGCAATACCTCTTTAGGAACTCTTTGGCTGATCTAAATGGTGAGCCCATGAATCCCAGTAAGGGAGCAACTACTGCTCCAACCAGGAACCATACTCCCAATAACAAGAACAAGACCACTTGATTTTTGAAGGAAAAAAATAAAACGTATATACCTCTGCTACCCTGTCTTTCAAAACCTTAAACCCCACAGGTCCAACATGCTTTTCTTACCAACAGTCTCTGGAAAAGATGAGGGCTAAGGCAGAGGGGATGCAGGACGATGGTCTGAATCAAGAGGTGCTCAATCTATGTGGTGACTATGTCCAGGCTGCCAGATACTCAAAGAAATGCACATATGATGTGGATATATCATGCAAGACAGCACTTAGTGCCTGGGATACAGAGATGCGACTGGCTGAAGATGCACCTGCTAGAAAATGTAAAAACACTGATTCTAAAAGTCCATTTAAGAAGGATCCCCACTTTTGCAGAAAGCTAGATGAAAAGGAAAAACTACCCATTTGTAGACAACACTGTCAGGCCTAAGTCCCTAGTTACAGCAGAAATCTTCCAGCAAAAACCTGGCCTTCTTATCCTAAACAAGGCAAGGTTAGACCAAGAGAAAGATGGAAAAGTTTAGGGAAGAATGTCAAAAAAGACCCAGAGCCAAGCCTAAATGATCCCTGGGCCAAAACACCCAGAGATCAGCTTTGACTCGGACAGGCTGCCCTATCCACTACACCGCAAAGTCCATCCCAACCAACTCTGCCACCTCAGAAATAAAGTTGGAAGATGCTTGTCTGTCTTTAGCAAAAAAAAAATTGCAAAAGAATCACCCAATCCAGTGAGGCTATACATTTCAGTTTCAAGACATTCCAAAATCCAGAGGCATTCCACCAATGTTTTACTTTTTTTTAATCCATCACAGCAGATAGGTATGATCCATACAGATCCAAGGCCAACAACTCGGACTTTAGGCTCCAATGCTACCCCCCACCCTCACCCATGTAATGTACCTTTGACCTAAAAGCCCTCTGGTATCGTTTGTCATGTTAGAAGATAGACATGGTCACCAAGACTTGGTATCTGATTTTCATTTAAGTTGACAGTTTTCTTGCAGCTTATTTTCAGGTTTTGTTCCTTTAGTCTAGGCTTAAGCTTTTTGTGATATTGTCTAGGTTTTTTCTCCCTCTCTTCCTTATTGGAGAAAGTTGTCTTCTTTCCTCATCTGCCTTCTTTAGTCCATGTGTTGCTTGTGCAAATCTCCTTCCTTTGCTAGTAAGTCTTCTCCTGTCAATATAAGTAAATATATATTATGTGTATGTCTATGTATATATATGTATATATATATATATATATATATATATATATATATATATATATATATATATATATATATATACACACACACACACACACACACACACACACACACACACACACACTTCAATGTCAGAGGGACCCCTGGAAACAGAGGAGGTAGAAGAATCTGTAAAAGACCTCCACTCTGAGGTGATGCTTACAAGACTCCTCCAAGCCACACAAAATTAGGCAAGTCTGCCATTAAATGTGGGTGTCACACCACTGATGCATCTGCCAGCCCTATAGCTTCAAGAACATTGTTGAGAAGAGACATGCAGGATGTAGGATTCAACCCCTGAGTGAGGATATAAAGGGCCAAGTCATAAATGCCCCTGTAGAGAAATAATTGCTGTTCACCTATTAAAAGAAGCCTTCAAAATGTAATAGTTCCTCCGCAAAGCAGTTTCCTTTCTGTTAAAAGCAAACCATAACTGAACAATTCAAAGAAAGCCTTTGAAATGGGGAATTACATTGGAGGAAGATGATTGCCCCGGTCTCTGCCCTGCTGCAGATTTTGTTGTGCTGCTAACTCTGTTCTCCTTAATCTCTTTTGTTCCCGTAATCAGGCCTGATTGGGGAAGACTGCAATTTTTCAGAAGTTGTGAATTTCCCCTGACTTCTAACACTTGTGTGAAAGAGTTGATAATTTGAAGTACAGCACAGACTCCAAGAACCTGACCCTCCCCCTTCTTGGGCACATCTCAGATTTCTGAAAATCCGTTAACTGTTGCAAGACCAGTGATAGATCACCTCTTCGTCTGTATAGCCAGACTATTTCCAGTACCAAGAAAAGATGATACTGGGCACATTCTGAACACGTTAAGGATAAGAGCAAAACTGTAACACTTGAAGCTCTATTGCCCTCCTTGCTGATGCCTTTTGCATTAATTGGCAATTTGAATATATCTCTATATTCCTATCTTCTAGAAGCACATGGAGCTCCTCAGATTCCTGGAGGGGTCTATCAGTTTTGGTATACTTTCTTGCTATTTGGACTGTCCATTGATCAAGGCTGTTCACCAAATGCTTAATTCCTGTTTCTCTGCACTTCTGGCTGCAGGAGACCCACATTTCCCATATTTTGGCTGCCTTAATTTAGGCCCACTCCCACAAGGAGCATAACATGTCTTGTCTCAGCAAGTCAGGGATCTCTCTCAGCTTGTAAAAGTCAAGTGAATCTCAGTTCTTTTCTGGGGACAGTGCTGGACAGCTGTTATTATCACAAGACAAAGTTATAGTTCTCACCACTTTCTTCCTCTGTTTTGCTGGGAAGCCCTACTTCATTTGCATTAATATTCAAGTAGCCTTAACGTGTCATCTTCTATTCATACAGTTCCTGGTGATCTTCCACATGAAGATCTAGTGGAACCGAAGGAACCCGTGTCTGGAACACCTGCCTCCTCCAGATAGAATCCTGACCATTATTCCTTCTGTCCACAGACTGTGGAATTTTTAGTTTTTAAAAATGTTCTCCTTTACCCCCTACTGGAATATTTAGACTAGTAATGGATGCATCAGGAGATGTTTCTGGGGCCCACATTGAACACTTGTGGTTCAGTGAAGCTTGACTTGCACGACAATAAAACAGCTCAGTAGTGTCAAGGAAATGCTGGTGTTAATTTATGTCCCCAAAATCTTTAGTAATACTTTGGTACAACACACGTTCACGATAGTGTCATACAGCACCAAACAGGAAACAGCCACTTAATGTCTGTTATGCAGATTATCGGTGCTAGCCAGGAAACAGCTGTCCAGCAGGATTTTCTTCAGAATGCCTTTACAGTCCAGGTGAGTTGATCTTTTGCCAAGTCCTTGTTAGTGGCTCACCTTGCTGTTGGTGTTGGAAGATCAGAAGGTTGTATGTTATATTCTAAGACAAACGACCAGGAAAAAATAAACAGCTACTGCAGGAATCAGTCAAGGAAACGTAGCTAGGATAGCAACAAACAAACCAATGGTATATAATACAAATCTGACTGGACTGTAGTTGTAGTAGATAGAGTATACCAATACCAATTACCATTAAATAAAATAATATAGTCCGCTAACTGAACTAAATGAATCTCCAAAGATCTCACTTGTTATTGGAGTCATGAACAATGAACAAGAAGGAGAAAACTGTCAGAAAACTGTCACATAGAAGAAAGAACATGAATATAATAAAAAAAAAAAAAATAAAAAAATCCATAAGCAAGCAAAAAGAAATGCTTTTTAATAACATTGTATCCATCAAATATACATAAAAAATCAAGAAATGTAAAAAATAAAATAATAAAATATATGTGTAATTAAAATATATTTATATAGTTTGTAGCTAAAACAGGTTGTATGTTATATTCCCATTCCAGGTAATTGGATTAAGTTTCATTACTCACACTTTCAAATAAGATGGTAACTGGAGGCTCTGTCTAACGTATAGAGTGGTCGTTCGTGGATGTAAAAGATCTTCAATGTCTTAGCCAAATTTCTCCTAGCCAGTGTGAATATTACCTCAGGTCTTCATGAAAAGAGGCTGCTTGACTAGTGGGACTAACCAACCAACAAAGATTAAATAAAACTTTCATGGGTGGAGGTTGGATTTGGGAACCTTCAAATACCTTAGAGCTAGAGTTTTCTTTTCATCGGTCCATTTGCTTCCCTCTAGAACTGCCAAGTCAGGAGGTTCTGCTAAAGATTTCCTTACAGGACATCTGCACCATGCTGACCTACTGTAGGGTCACACACATGCACATCTGTCAGAAGTCCCAGATTGACTGCTTAGTGAATAGATCCCTTGAGCCACAACTATGAAAGCTTTTATGTAGTTAACTATCCCCAAAGAATACTGTAAGCATGCACTGAAAATGTTAAATCTGAAGTAGTTAACTTCATTTTATCTGCAACCTGTGGTTATTCGGATCCATATCAGATACGAGCCGGCAACTTAGTTTCTAGCATCTGATCCGAGCTCCTCCCCTACCCATAATACACCACCATCTCCTATCTTCCCTCAGATCTCGTTTGCCGCGCCATAGTGAGCATCACGCTCTCCTTTGCTCTGAGCTTCAGGGATAAGTAAGTTAGTTATTTCTGTTTTATGTGTAAGTGGTCGTTAGTTTTCTCTTCCTCCCCCTTTTAATGTACCCTGTTCGTCGGTTATAGCTTCAAAAAAAAAAAAAAAAGTTTTCTTTCTGAGAGTAGTTTCTAGGCCCACTTCCCTTCAGTGTGTTGTGTTCTCTCTTTAGGGAGTGGCGATTAGTTTTAGACTATGGCTTATCAGCCTAAGTCAGTTTTCAAAAAATGCAAAGAGTGGCCATAAGCTCTCACCGGCTGATGGTCACACTCTGTGTGTAATATGTTTTGGAGTGCCCCATTTATCAACCCAGTGTGCAGTCTGTGCAGGCTTCAACCCAAGGGCCCTCAGGGATAGGAAGGCCAAATTGGTTGCCAAGGGTCTTCTCCCTGCCTCCATGCTGGATTCTGGCATGGCCTCGGTCTCTGGTACTCTCGCGGCTCGCCCAACCACCCACTCAGACAGGGACTCAAACTCCCGCTCGTTCTGGTGTTTGGGAAGATAAAGAAAAGGAAAGAAAAAGCAAAAGAGAGAGAAAAAGAAAAGGATAGAGAAAGACACAAGGAAGATAGAGAGGATAAGGGATAGGCTTCGCAAGAGGTCTTCGGATAGGGAACCTTTCCCTAGTCCACCATCCCAAGACTTTGAGGCCAGCTTCTCTAAGGCTCCGCTCACCCCGTTTCTCGCCGGAGCCGATGGAATCTTCTGATCCGAAGCCTTCCTCACCCTTGCTGCGCAAACCAGCCAGATCAGAGTCTGTTGCATCTTCGCGATAGACTTGGAGCCTATCGGACTTGGACATGGACAGGATGATGCGGAGATTCATTCAGACCCAAATACAGATGGGAGTCTTGCCAGGCCTCTCTCCCTCAGGAGGAGGTACCTCCATGCCCTTTTTCCACCCCATCTGTCCTTCCCCGATCCGTGCGGCTGCTTCGGGGTTTTTGGATCCGAGACTCTTTGGAGCTGGTAGCTCTGTGCCAACGGTTCCTCCAACCTCGTCTCCGGCTGTTACCTTGAGTTCCTCGGATCTGGCCAGTTCGAATCAGAGAGACTCTCGGAGCCGTGGACAGGGAGGCTGCTCCAACCTTTACGGATCCAACCCGTTCTCTTTGACCTCAGGCTACCCTTGCTTCGGCTCCAATCCCAGCTTCAGACCCGGGAAGAACTTCTTCCTTGCTAGGTCCAAGGAGGTACGCTCTTCGGCGTTCGAAGTGGTGGAGAGGGTTCTCTCCTAGGGATTGAGACCTCAGCCCATCTCCTCTGATTCCACTCAGACTCCACTGGATTTGGCGACAACTCCCTTTGTCCTGTTTCAGGGACAGCCCATGCCAGAGGAGCCCCAGGTTATTTCCCTTGAGGAACCCCCCGCGTCTCACGAGTCCTCTTCAGAGCATCCCAGAGGGCCCCTGTAAGCGCAAGTGCAAAATGAGGCACTTGGACTCCCCTGAGTCCCTCACTACGGACACGGATTTAGACGGAGAACGTTCCCCCAGGTCACCTCCCGAAGATGTCTCCTTCAGAGACATCATGGAGATCCTCCGTCAGAGGGGAGGTTGGGTAGACCCAAAACCTTCTACAGGTGAATCCGTGTTCCTTGAGGCCTTTGTCATGGGCCCATCTACTTCCTGGGTGTCCCCACCAGCGGACCCCCTGGTGGACCTTATCACCACATGGGCATGGAAGGAGCCTGACACCGTAGAACCCATCCCCAACGCTCTGACAAGATTTTTTCTCCTCCCACCGACAAACGACCTTGGTCTAAAGGAGCCCCCATTGACGGTATGGTGGTCGCAGCAACCACCAAGAAGGAACTGGCGCAAGAGAGTTCCTCAGTCCACCCTTCGGACAAGGAGTCCAGGTCGGTGGATAGGTTTGGGAAGCGTGTTGATTCATCAGCAACCTTTTCCAACCGTGCGCTGAGCTATTTGGCACATGTGATACGGCTGCAGCGAGACATTGTCTCGGAATTCGCCGAGTGTCCCCCAGAGTCCTTATTGCAGCAGGGCAAACAGCTGATCTGAAGTAGTTAACTTCATTCTTTCTGCACATATGGGTATACGGATCCGATTCGGATCCGAGCCGGCAAACTTTTCAAGCATCAGCTCCAAGCACCTCCCTTACCTATATTACATCACTTCCTCCTATCTAGCCCCAGATCTCGTTTGCCGCTCTGAGTCAGCATCATGGTCTCTGTGCTCTAAGCAAGGTGGTAAGGTTTTTTGGTCTTATTAGTATAGTTGGGTGTGAATACCTTTCCCTTTTTTTCCTCCCTTCTTCGCATTTGGTCGTCGTGTTAGTTGTAAAAAAATAAATAAATTATAATTATTGTGTAGTACTGTTTTGTAGTCTGGTTTCCCACCTAGGCCCAATCCCTTGTTGTGTGTGTGTGTGTGTGTGTGTGTGTGTGTGTGTGTGTGTGTGTGTGTGTGTGTGTGTGTGTGTGTGTGTGTGTGTGTGTGTGTGTGTGTGGTTCTTTTTAAGAAATGCACAGAGTGTGGTTATAAGCTCTCACCAGCCGATGGCCACACTCTGTGTGTTTTATGTTTAGGGGTCGCCCATCTGTTCGCATCCTGCGACAGTTGTTCAGGCTTTAACCCTAGAGCACTTAAGGATCGTCGGGCTAAGCTTGTGGCTAAAGGTCTGCTACCAGCTTCTTCCCTGGAGTCTGCCTCTGTTTCATCCCCAGCCAGTCACACTGTGCAGGCAGGGACTCAACCTCCCGCCAGGCCTGCAACATCGGATTCGTCCCAGAGAGGTAGGGACCGAAGAGAAAAGGAGAAGCGCCACAAGGAGAGGGACAGGCCCAGAAAAAGATCACCAGACAGGGAGTCCTTTTCCAACCCCTCTTCTAAGGCACCCAGGTATCGTTCTCCTCGGCTCCGCTCTCCCCGTTTTTCGCCGGAGCTGATGGAGTCATCAGAGCTGAGGCCACTCCCCTCAGATGTTCATCGTGTTTCACTGTTGCAGTCATCACTGTAGGTTTCTTCCTGCCGGCAGGCAGCCCTCGGTCGGCCAGAATTCCAAAGTCTGGGTCCGGCGTCAGCTGTGTACTCACCCTCCCTGACGTCAGTGCGCCAGGGGTACAAAGCTTCCATCTGATGCCATGTTCTCCTGTCTTTCTTGCCGCATGGTGGAAGCAGTTCGCTAGTGCTGGTCGGCTGACTCCTGTTATATTTGGTGCTTCATTCCGAAGACATTCTTCTTTTCAAAGCTAAGTACCCCATTGGGGAAACTTTTTTCTTGTTCCAGACCAATGTCAGAAAAAGTTAATAATTGTATTTCATGTGGGAGGCAAATACCTCATAAGGATTTTCACTCTTACTGTATTCCTTGTCTAGGCCCTGACCACGACATAGCTAGTTGTCGGTTTTGTACTAGATTTAATCAACGTACTATTAAACGGAGATACGATTTTGCCTTTCATTACTTTGGGAGGCGATTTAATTATAACATGTCATCGTACACGCTTCCGACTACCGGAGTTCATAAAAGGCGCAAGGATAAGGAGATAGGCCTGTGAGGTCCAAATCAGACGACGGTTTACAATCAGAGCCAGCTGCCGGTTCGGCCATCGTCAGTGAGGTGCTTTCGCAGCCCATGTCAGCCATTACAGAACCACTTGCCGAAACGGACTCCCACGAGGAGCCAACTAGGCCTTCGAATACTCCAGGTGCAGGACCTTCGGATAATGCTCCCTCAGATGGATCAGGAGCCGCTGTGCAGGTACCGGCTTCCGAGGGGGTTTTCAGGCCTACGCAGCTTCAGGTAAAGGCAAAGAAAAAGACTCCTTCTAAAACAAAGACTCAAGCCCAGGCCTCCTCTGATCCAGGACCTAAATCTCAAAAACAAATGCTTAAAATGGTGGAGGACTTGCTAACTATGATTAGGGGTTCTCATCCCCCTCCAGACAAAAAGCCAAGACAAGAATTGGATTATGAATCCTCTGATCAGGCATCTATCTCTTCAGTGTCTTCCTCTGAACAGGATTATACTTTCCCTCCTTATGAGGATTCTGATGCTGAAGAATCCATTCCTTCAGCTTCTCCTCCTGAGGACTATTCTTTTGGGGAAACTTTACATGACATGAGGGAACATTTTCACTGGGAAGGACAGGAGTACTCTGAATCTAAGAGAAGGCTTAGGGATTTCCTTCTTCCCCAACACAGACCCCTGGCTATTCCTCCTATTTTGAATACTGTGGATGATGTCTTTTCTGAGTCTAATTTAACTCCTGACTCCTTTCCTCCGGCAAAAAACCATACGCTCCGCAAGGATGACGTGCAGGGTCAAACCAACAATGTAAACCACCAACGAACCGCAAAAATGATAGTGAACACATGGTAATGAAGAAATAATGATTATTTATTTATAATTCCTCCAAATCCAGACCGGTTTCGGCTATTCAGCCTTTATCAATGAATACAATAAAGTTTTTTTGAATGACATGTTGCAGCCTGCATTTATACTAGTCCCTAATTACCTGGAAGCAGTGGTACAGCACCACCTAGTGAATGGAGTATCACAATGCATATTCCTTCTTAGTTAAAGCATATGACCAGTGACATAAAATGCCAGAAGTATAAATAATAAGTCATATTTTTAAGGATAAAAATCAAAGCTCTGAAAGTAAGCCACCATATGAACCTACACATTTACATGGTAATATACCAATACCATAGTCAATATTTATGAATGCATACCATAGTGTTCAAAAGCAGAAAATATATACCACTAGTATATATATATATTTGAGTGTGATAACCACATGTGGAAAAGAACTTAGAAAATAATAATAAAAGTAATGATCATATAATATGTTACAAAATGAGGCCAAAAGAATTTTATGGCCTCATTGTCAGCTATATTATAGATTGTAATGATTGGAAATAATCTCCTTGTGGATGGTACAAATTCAACATTGTAATTGTACAATACTCAGTGTTTGAAGCCATCATACCAGATACGAATACAAAACCGTACATATACATGTTCGTATCCTAAACAATTTTTTACCATGCTTTGTGGAGTATAATTTGAATATTGGTAGGCCTAACCATCATTGATTTATTCGTGCTAATTCTTGATCTATATGAGTCTTTGATATTGTGACCATGACTATAAAATCATCCAGTGTTATATGAAACTCACAGATGGTCATTCAAACCTGGGGGGAACAAACATCCTAGGTTGGTGATCCAATATTGTTCCTTATGGTTTAAAATGGTGTGCCAACCCTGTTGGTTGTTCCCATCTCCCTGAATTTTGTCTATGATCATGAACATAAACTGGGCATTGGGATGTTGTATCGTATGTCTGTATAAAGCATTTGTATCTTTTTTGTTCCTGATGTCACTACGATGTTCTGTCATCCTTATTCTAGGAGACCTAGAGGTTTGACCAACATAAAAAGCTTTACATTGGCAGGTGGCTAAGTAAATAATCCATGTACTGCTACAATTACCAAACACCCTTGTTTTAAATACACGATTGGTGTTGGCACTGTTGAATTCTTTTAGTGTACTGACTTGTAGACAGGAGCAGCAGTGACCACATGGAAAAGTCCTTTCCTCCGGCCCCTGCTAAGCCTGATAGATATTAGAGTCCCTGACTCCCACCAGTTTCTATAAAAATCCTACTGCTGATGAAACCATTTCTCAGGGTCCTAAGTTAAGGCCGCCACTGCTAAAAACCCAATTCCATCAGATAAGGATTCTAGAGCTTTGGAGAGATGGGGCAAAAAAGTGTACACTTCTGCTACTTTATCTATTAGGGCTTTAAATTGTCAATTTCATATGTTGAAATATCAGCAATACCTTTTGTCTGTTATGAAACAAAAACTGGGTACCATTTCTTCATGTGCAGACAATAAGGAATTACATGATTTGATGCATGCTACTGAGCAGGTGGGGAAGTATACCTTGCACTGTGGTTTTGATGCTTTGGAGGCCTCTTGCAGGGTGGTTGCCACTGGCACTGTCATTAGAAGGCATGCTTAGTTAAAGGAACAAAATTTGCCTTATCAAGTGAAAGCAAAGTTACTGGATGCTCCTGTTCAACATAATATTTTGTTTGGGTCTAAGTCTGAAGAGGTTATAAAGAAAATGGAGGATAAGGCAAAATCCATGCAAACGGTTAAGGATTTCTTACAAGTTCAGCCTCCTAGATTTAGCAGAAATTGGCCTGCTAAAAATTTGTCCTTTCCCAACTCGGACAGGCCCCAGAGGGGTAGATATAGGTGCCCCAGATGGAGGGCCTAAGCACAGACCTCTTATAGACCTAGACAGTGGAGTGCTTCCACCCCCAGGGGTGGAGAAGATAGGTCTCAACCTTATAGGAAGCAGGCTGAATGACTCCCCCTGCATGGCTCCAGGAACCTCTCTCCTGGAAGCTCCTCTGGGAGGAAAACTTTCTCTTTTTCACCGAAATTGGACTTGCATAACCCAAGACAAGTGGGTTCTGGATGTAGTTGTAAGAGGTTACAAATTCCACTTTCACACCTTACCAAAACCAAACGGATGGCCAGACCTACCAAAAACTCAATGGGCAGAGGCATTAAAACAGGTGAGGTCCCTCATGGCTATGAGGGCCATAGAACTGGTTCCAAATTCAGAGACGGGACAAGGCTTTTATTCAAGACTCTTTCTAGTTCCCAGAAAGCAAAATACTTGGGAGACCCATCCTGGATCAGTCAGTCTTAAATACTTTCCTGGAGATACCAAAGTTCAAGATGCTTACTCTGCAGCAGCTCCTGCCAATGTTGAGCAAAAATGCATGGATGGTGACATTGGATTTAAAGGAGGCTTACCTACACATTCCTATCAGACAGGAGTGCAGAAGATACCGCAGGTTCAAGGCAGGCTCGAAACATTACCAATTCTCTGCGCTGCCCTTTGGCTTGTCTACTGCGCCCAGGGTCTTTACCAAGTGCCTGGCACCAGTAGTAGCTTACTGCAGACTCAAGGGAATTCAAATTTACCCTTATCTGGACGACTGCCTTATTCAAGCAGACAGCAAGGACATTTTACTCCAGCACCTGGAATTTGTTCAGAATCTACTCAAGTACCTGGGATTCACTGTGAACGTAAAAAAGTCAAATTTGACACCCACTCAACAGATAACTTTCCTGGGTGCTGTTTTAAACACAACCCAGGTGGCATTCCTGACATCAGAAAAACAACTACAGCTGGCTTCAACTTTCAAAAGCCTGGCATAAATGTCTCAGCTATCTGCAAGGAAATTCCTGCAGGCTTTGGGTTACATGGCTTCCTGCATCCTACTCATACCACATGCAAGACTGCATATGAGGAAGATACAATGGTACCTAAAAAGCGTATGGTCCCAGCATTGTCACAGTCTAGAAACAGAGATTGCTGTCTTGCCTTGCCTGCAAAAGGAATTCCATTGGTGGACCATGGCATGTCTTCAAAACAGAGGGAAAGCCTTCAGTCTACCTCCAGCCTACCAAGTGATAACCGCAGATGCCTCGGATTATGCATGGGGAGCCCACTTGCAGGGGAAAGGCCTGCAAGGTTTTTGGACAGAGGATCAGAAGCATCTACATATCAATTTAAAAGAGATGTTAGCTGTGCAGAATGCCCTCTTGGCTTTCAGGGATCTTTTACAGCCAGGGCAGCTACTGATACGGACAGACACCACCACAGTTATGTGGTACATAAACAAGCAAGGGGGTTCACACTCCTACCCCCTTTGCAGACTAGCCATGACTCTGTGGAACACAGCACTAGCTTGCAAAGTGGACCTACAAGCTCAATTCCTGCCAGGGAAACAAAACACTCTGGCAGACAGCCTGAGCAGGAACCTGTCAGACCTGCACGAGTGGATGCTAGACACCCAAATATTCAAGATGATTACAGAAGCCTGGGGCTGCCCGGACATGGATCTATTTGCATCTCCCCACAACTACCAGTTACAGACTTTTTGCACAAGGACATATCACAAGCTAGCATGGAAAGTGGATGCTCTCTCATTCAGTTGGAGGAACCTCTCTGGGTATGCCTTTCCACCACTACCTCTTCTACCAAGGGTGTTATTAAAAATAAAACAGGACAAACCAAAGTTGATCTTACTAGCCCCGAATTGGCCTCGACAATTTTAGTACTCAACACTGATAAATCTATCCCAGGAACCTCTTTGGATTCTACCTCAGATTCCAAATCTTTTGTCTCAACATCAGGGCTAGGTCCTGCACTCTCATATCAAAACTCTCAGCCTGGCAGCCTGGCATATTCAGGGTCTATGATTAATCCTACCCTTTCCAAACAGGTCGTGGATGTTATCTTAGAAGCCAGAAGGCCTAGCACTAGGAAATCTTATGAAGGTAAATGGAAGAGATTTTGCACCTGGATGCATGCTCAGGAATCAGATCCTCACATTCCAAATATTCCATTGATTTTACATTACTTAACAGATATGTTGCATAAGGGTTTATCTTTTTCCTCCATAAAAATACATGCCTCAGCTATCTCTGCACATTATAATACAGATCCTCCAATTTTTTCACATCCACTTCTGAAACAATATCTCAGAGGAGCAAAGAATTTAAGGCCCCCTAGGACACAACCCATTCCTGCCTGGGACCTCAATTATGTCCTGGAAAAACTTACTCTGCCTCCTTTTGAGCCTGCTGCCACATCTGATATAAAGTATTTATCCTGGAAGACTGTTATCCTACTGGCTTTAACTTCAGCCAGGAAAGTCTCGGAGTTACAAGCGCTCATGGTTGTGGAACCTTACATTATTTTTCATCGAGACAGGGTTTCTTTGAGGACTAACCCTACTTTCATGCCTAAAGTGGTTTCTAAAGTGGCTTTAAACCAAACTATTCACCTGCCAACTTTTTTCCCTAATCCACAAAATAAGGGGGAGAGGATCATGCATTCTTTGGACGTGCACAGGCAGCTTCGCTTTTACCTGGGCAGAACCAAGGATATCAGGAAAACAGAACAACTGTTTGTTTCTTATGCAGCAAATTCCCAAGGCAAAGCTATTTCAAAACAAACCATTTCTAAATGGATTGCTCATCGAATCAGATTTTGTTACTCTCATCATGGAAAGCAAATTCCAGGAAAAATTAGGACTCACTCTACCAGAGCTGCTGCTACTTCAGCTGTCTTTCTCAGGGGAGTACCTACCAAGGATGTTTTGGAAGCTGCAACTTGGAGTTCAGTGCATACTTTCTCTAAGCACTATAATCTCCCTCTTTAAGTCTAGGGCAGGCTTTGCTTCTGCAGTCTTGCAAGGCCTTCTAGCCGCCCCTTCTACTCAATAACCACCACCCTTTATCTCAGCTTTGGGATTCAACCCTACAGTGATGATTGCAACAGTGAAACACGATGAACATAGTACAGTTCTGTGTACACTTACCATAAATGTAGATGTTCGAGTGTCTTCACTGTTGCAGTCTGTGTTACCCACCCTCCTGCCCCCTCTTATACTTTTATTGGTGTGGTTCCCTGCTTCACCCTTCTTCTGAGGTGTATTTGCTACAGGGTATGGGGTTTGCTGTATGTTTCACTTTTGTTTCACTTTTAGCCTTTACTTTTGGGCACCTGACATCTGGGGCAAGAAAAACTGGAGAACATGGCGTCGGCTGGAAGCTTTGTACCCCTGGCACACTGACATCAGGGAGGGTGAGTACACAGCCGACGCCGGACCCAGACTTTGGAATTCTGGCCGACCGAGGGCTTCCTGCCGGCAGGAAGAACCCTACAGTGATGACTGCAACAGTGAAGACACTCGAACATCTACATTTATGGTAAGTGTACACAACTGTACTATCCAGCCCTGACCCGAGTCGGTCGCTTCCTCCAGGTCGACTGAGTGTCTCCGACCTAGATATGGACAGGCTGATGAGGAGGTTCATCCAGAACCAGATTCAGATGGGGGTTTTACCAGGGCCCTCTCCCATTTGAGAGGGTCCCTCTACAACTATGTTCCACCCTATTTCTCCTTCCCCGCTCCGACCCGACGCTTTGGGGTTGTCTGGTCCGAGACCTTTCGGAGCTGTTGGGTCGGCGCCGATCGTTCTCGTTTCCTCGACGCCGGCCTTCACCTTGAGTTCCTCGGATCCGATCTCGGATCCAGGAGACTCTCGGAGCCGTGGTCGGGGAGTTGGACCCGAGGGTCGAGATCTTGCTCTTTCGGATCCCATCCTCTGTGCCCAGACTACCCTGCCGTCGGCTCCGATCCCTGCTTTGGATCCGGCGGAGCCTCATCCTTATGAGTTACGGAGGCGTGCTTTCCATCGGCATTCGGGGCAGTGGAAAGTGTTCTCTCCCAGGGGTTGAGGCCACAGCTCACCTACTCGGATCCTACCCAGACCCCTCTGATTTTGGATTCTGCTCCCATTACCCTGTCTCAGGGACAGCCCATTCCAAAGCAACCCCAGGTTGTTCCCCTCAGGGAAACCCCGGAGGCTTATGAATCCTCTTCAGAGAGTCCCGCTGGAGAGGAACCTCATAAGCGCAAGTGTATGAGGTGGCACTTGGACTTCCCTGAGTCCGTTACCACCGATACGGACTTGGATGAAGGAGAGGGTTCCCCCAGATCACCTACCGAGGACGTCTCGTTTGGAGACATTATGGAGATCCTCCGCCAAAGAGGAGGTTGGTCAGCCCCCAAACCCTCTGCGGATGAGTGTGTATTCCTGGAGGCCTTTGTCACGGGCCCATCTACTTCCTGGGTCTCCCCTCCAGCTGACCCTTTGGTGGACCTTATCACCACTAGGGCATGGAAGGATCCTGACACTGTAGAGCCTATACCCAAAAGGCCAGACAAAATTCTTTCCCCGCCGTCAGACAGACAGGCATGGTCCAAGGAAGCCAAGGTAGATGCTTTGGTGGTTGCAGCAGCCACAAAGAGGGAACTGGCACAGGAGAGTTCCTCGGTTCATCCACCAGACAAGGAGTCTAGGTCAGTGGATCGTTTCAGGATGCGCATGTACTTGTCAGTGACATTTTCTATCAGTGTGCTGAATTACTTGGCACATGTCATCCGACTGCAGCGAGACCTTATATTGGAACTAACTGAGTCGCCCCCGGAGTCTCTTTCGCAGCAGGACAAGCAGTCCTTTACTGCGAAGATGACTACACTAAAATCAGTGACAAATACCTCTATGCATCTCCTCTCTTATGCTACGGAGGGAGACGCTAGAGCTGCTGGTACAGGCATTGCCTTGAGGCGACATGCCTGGATCAGGCTGTGTCAATTTGCGGACCCCTTAAAGGCATCTTTCAACGCCCCTTTTGATGGATCATCCCTATTTGGGAAGACTGTACGTGACGCACTAACCCAGAGTGAGAAGGGCAGAAATACTTTGTCAGCCATTGGAATCCGCTTCTCTAACCCCCAGAGGTCCTATTCCAGGAACCAAAAGGGGCAAAAGAAGATGTGGTTCCGGAAATCAGTTTTTTCGTGACACTCAGGAATATTCGTCCCCCAGAGGCAGAGGGGGACAAGACTGACGCCGTCCCAGAGGCAGAGGGGGTCCCAGAAACTTCGGGTCTAGGGAACCTTTTTGCAACAGGCCCGCACAGCAACCCTGAGGGGTTGCCCGGCTGCTCTACTCTGGAGGCAGTCGGGGGAAGATTTTCCTTGTATCCAGCGGCATGGGAGTCCATTACTGCAGACCGTTGGGTGTTGAACATCATGTTCATCCCCTTCATTTCATGTCCCATAACTCCAACATGCCTTCCAGATGTTCCACCTTCTCGTAGGGAGGCTGCAGCATTAGAGGTTTCGAAGCTGCTACAAAAACGAGACATTGAGCCGGTCTCCCCAGATCAATCCGGATCAGGCATCTACTCCAGGTTCTTTTTAGTGCCAAAGAAGACGGGGGACCTCAGGCCCATTCTGGTAGCGAAACAAAAATTCCGGATGGTCACTCTACAGTCCATTCTACCGTTTCTGAGAGAATGCGACTGGATGTGCTCGTTTAGACCTCCAGGATGCTTACTATCACATCAAGGTCCATAGGAGCTCCAGGAGGTTTCTGCGCTTCCGGCTAGGGGCCAGTCACTTTCAATTCAGAGCCCTACCCTTCGGTCTCACCACAGCCCCCAGGGTGTTCACCGAGGTTATGGCGGTCGTAGCAGCTCACCTGAGACTTCAGGGCATTCAGGTATTCCCCTACCTAGATGACTGTCTCTTCGCTGCATCCACCAAACGTCTCTTGTGTCAGGCCCTACACTACTTCCTTGGTCTGGCTCACATGTTAGGCATCACGATCAATCTCAAAAAGTCCCACCTGACTCCGGTTCATTTCATAGACTTCATCGGGGCATGGTTGGATTTGATTCAGTCAAAGATTTTTCTCACCCCGGAAAGGATAGAAAATCTCAGGCTCCATGTATCAGCGATTTTGGAACACTCGATAGTCATAGCTGCCGATGTTCTCAGGGCCCTGCTTTGGATGGCAGCCTCAATCTCTATCCTCCTTCTTGCATGTCTTCACAAGAGTCCTTCAGTGGAATCTAGTAGTTCAATGGTCCTGGCTAGACCTCCCGATGAGTTTCCACATCCAAATCAACCGGACATGCAGAAGATCACTCCAGTGGTGACTTCAATCAGCGGACATTTTTGCGGGGCGCAGCTTTCTAGCCCCTCTGGCTCAAGCCATGGCGACCACGGACGCCTTCCAGCTCGGGTGGGGGGGGCACTTCCTGGGAAGAATGGTCCAAGGCACGTGGTCCCTTCCAGAAACCAAGCTACACATCAATGTCCTGGAGATGAGGGCAGTGCTTTTAGCATTGAGAGCCTTCCACCCTGTCCTACCTCCGGGGACGGTAGGCATTCAATCAGACAACATGTCTGTAGTCTAGTATATAAACAAACAGGGAGGGACCCGATCCCTACCCCCTTTGTCGCGAGGCCATGAGGGTTTGGGAGTGGGCCATATCCACTAGCCGGTTTCTCATAGCAACACATATCCCGGGACGCCCCAACATTCTAGCGGACAGTCTCAGCAGGGCAATCCTTCTGCCATACGAGTGGTCTCTGAAACAATCAGTGGCGGAGAAGATCTTCCTTGTTTGAGGTCAACCTTGCTGCGATCTCTTCGCATCTCCTTCCAACACGAAGTGCAGCGACTTCTTCGCTCTGATCCCCCTTCCGTGGGATGTCCCCAGGGACGCTCTAGTCCATGCTTGGCCTCCCGAGCTACTGTATGCTTATCCCCCCGTTACCTCTTATTCCGAAGTTCCTTCGGAGATCTTGCCGGCTGCAGTGCAAAGTCATTCTCGTAGCTCCCTTCTGGCCTCGCCAAGCGTGGTTTCCCTTCCTTTGGTCTCACCTGTTGACTCCTCCAAGGACTCTAGATCCATGTCCAGATCGAATTTCTCACCCGTCTGGCATGCCCCTGCCCAACCTGGACAGTTTCAAGCTGACGGCGCGGCTGCTCCGGTTCTCATGATCATCAGGACTCCCGGACTTTCGTCCAATGTTAAGAATATTCTGGTAGCTTCTCTTAAAGCATCCACTAGGAAACTCTACAATAGCAAGTGGAGACGTTTTTGCATTTGGGCCTCTCAACGCAATCAGAACCAGTTTACAGCCCCCATTCCGGTCATACTGGATTTTTTGGCCGATCTTTTTCTATCGGGCGCAAGTGCTTCCACCATCAAGATTCAACTGGCTGCTATTTCTAATTTTCATGTAGGTGAAAATAAGGTTGCTCTGGCTTCTGCCAAACTGTGTAAAGCTTTCCTGAAGGGCACTTTTTTATTGTGACCACCAGTTAAAGAAACCGTGCCCCCCCAGGATCTGACTTTAGTCCTTCAAGCTTTGACTTCTCCCCCTTTCGAGCCAGCCGGTTCAGTTCCAATGAAGATTTTGTCATGGAAGACAGCATTCTTGGTTGCCATCACTTCAGCTAAGAGAGTTTCAGAGTTGCAGGCCTTATCCTCCTTGTCCCCCTCTTTGGTTTTCCACAAGGATAGAGTTTTGCTGCGTACGAACCCTTCTTTTCTTCACAAGGTGTCCTCAGCAGCCAATATCAATCAATCTATAAATTTGCCAGTCTTCTTCCCAAATTTCCAAAATAAAGGTGAACGTAAGCTTCATTTATTGGATGTCCATAGACAACTACATTTTTACCTCCATAGGACTAAACCCTTCCGGAAGTCGGATCAATTGTTTGTCTCTTTTTCTAAACCATTTTTGGGCAAAGCAGTTTCGAAAGTGTCCTTAGCAAGGTGGATCACTCTTTGTATTGCACAAGTTTATAAGGACAAAGGTTTATCTCCTCCTGGTGTATTGAAGGCTCATTCCACTAGGGCAATGGCCATTTTTGCAGCATTCTGGTCAAGAGTTCCGTTAGACGATATCTGTGCGGCGGCAACTTGGGCCAATTCGCACACATTCATCTCTCATTAGGGGGAGAGCATCCTTTGGCTATGTGGTGCTCAGAAATATCCTTCCATGAGGGCCTCTCAGTAATACTAGTAGCTGGGGACTCTGTCCCATATGTGCAGAAAGAATTAAGTTAACTACTTCAGATATAGACATTATGTACTTACCATAATGTTCCATCTGAGTAGTTAGACTTCATTCTTCTGCACCTTCCCTCCCTCCATCCCCCTCACTCATTAGGTTTGTCCTGTTTAGGATTGTGGTTATGTTGCCATTTAGTGACAGCAAACTCGATCTTGGGCTAGATATGAGGAAGTGATGTAATATAGGTAAGGGAGGAGCTCGGAGCTGATGCTTGAAATGTTTGCCGGCTCGGATCTGAATCGGATCCGTATACCCAGATGTGCAGAAGAATGAAGTCTAACTACTCAGATGGAACGTTATGGTAAGTACATAACTTCTATTTCTCTGCAAAAATGTCAACTCTGAAGTCGGTATCAAACACGTCCATGCGTCTCCTTTCCCACACCACGGAAGGAGCAGCTAGGGTGGCTGGAACAGGCATAGCCATGAGGCGTTACTCCTGGCTCAGGTTGGGTCAGTTTGTGGACCCTTTCAAGGTGTCGTTTACTAATGCTCCCTATGATGGTTCCTCCCTTTTTGGGAAGACAGTACGTAACACTCTTGTCCAGAGCGAGAAAGATGGGAAGACTTTGTCTGCCGTCTGGATCCGCTTCTCTAACCCTCAGCAGTCTTTTTCTAGGAACCAAAGAGAGCAAAAGAAGTTGTGGTTCTAGAAATCTCAGTTTTCCCAGGAGTTTCAGGATAACTCTTCCCCCAGAGGCAGAGGGGGACAGGATTGACGCCGACCCAGAGATAGGGGGGGTCCCAGGAACTTCGGGTTTAGGGAACCTTTTTCCTGACAGGCCCACTCAGCAGCCCTGAGGGGTTGCCTAACTGTCCTACTCTGGAGGCAGTCGGGGGGAGATCGTCATTGCACCCAGCGGCATGGGAGTCCATAACTGCAGCTCGTTGGGTGCTACAAATAATATCCAGAGGCTACACTATCCCATTTGTTTTGGACCTGTCAACCTTGAACCTGTCTGTAGCCAGACAAACGTTCTGGATGGTCACCCTACAGTCCATTCTACCTTTTCTCCGAGAGAGCAACTGGATGTGCTCGTTAGACCTCCAAGATGCTTACTACCATATCAAGGTCCACAGAATATCCAGGGGGTTTCTTCGCTTCCGTCTGGGAGCCAGTCACTTCCAGTTCAGAGCTCTACCCTTTTGATCTCACCACAGCCCCCAGGGTGTTCACCAAGGTAATGGCAGTAGTAGCAGCTCACCCGAGGCTTCAGGGAATTAAAGTATTTCCTTACCTGGACAACTGGCTCTTCGCTGCGTCCACCAAGCATCTTGTGTGTCTGGCCCAAGACTACTTTCTTCTCTTGGCAGATCGGCTGGGGATTACAGTCATTATTCACAAATCCCTTTTGCAACCAGTACAAGTTCTAGACTTTATCGGGGCATGGCTAGACACTTTGCAGCTAAAAGCTTTCTTAACACCAGATAGGATCTCACACCTCAGGTACCACATCACTCTAATCGTGAACCTCAAATTTCCAAAGGCGAGTTATGTTCTCCAGGTCCTGGGCTCCATGGCTGCCTCAATCTCTATTCTCCCTTGCACATGCCTTCATATGCGGGTCCTTCAATGGATTCTAGCTGTCCAATGGTCTTGGCTAGACTTGCCCATAGATTTTCCAATAATTATCCGTCACACTTGCAGGACGTCTTAACTTTGGTGGCTCGATTCACAGGATGCTGCAGCGGGACGCCCTTTCGTGTCATCTCCATCCCAAGCCACAGTGGCCACAGATGCCTCCCAACTCAGGTGGGGGGGACTCTGTTCAGGAAGGACAGTCCAAGGCATGTGGTCCCAGATAGAGATCAAGTTGTACATAAATGTTCTAGAGATGATGGCAGTGCTTTTAGCGTTGAAAGCCTTCCACACTGTTCTTCCTCTGGGTACGATTGCAATTCAGTCAGACAACATGTCGGTTGTCTGGTATATCAACAAGTAGTGGGGAATCGGATCTTATCCTCTGTGTCGTGAGGCCATGAGTGTGTGCGAGTGGGTGATTTCCACCGGTTGGTTTCTGATTACAACGCACATCCCGGGACACTCCAACATTTTAGCAGACAGATTGAGTCGGGCTGTTCTGATGCCGTACGAGTGGTCTCTGAAACAGTCAGTAGCGGAGGAGATATTCCTTGCATGAGGACAGCCTTTCTGCGATCTCTTCTCATCTCCTTCCACCGCAAAGTGCAGCGAGTTCTTCGCTCTGATTCCCTCACCAGGGGATGCCCCCAGAGATGCTCTAGTCCATGTTTGGCCCCCCTGGCTACTGTATGCTTACCCACCGTTACCACTCATTCCGAAGTTCCTTCAGAAAGCTTGCGGACTGGGGTGCAAAGTGATCCTCATTGTCCCATTCTGGCCTCGTTAAGTTTGGTTCCCCTTCCTTTGGTCTCATTTTCTAGCGCCGCTGTGGATTCTGGATCCCTGCCCAGATCTAATCTCTCATCCTTCGGGTGCCTACCCTCCCAATCTGGACTGTCTCAAGCTGACAGCTTGGCTGCTCTAGTTCCCTTGATTGCCAGGACTCCCGGTCTTTCATCCTCTGTAAAGTCTATACTAGTGGCTTCTCTTAAAGATTCCACTAGGAAAATTTATCGTAGTAAATTTTAGCGTTTCTCTATCTGGGCCTCTCAGAGAAACCTGGATCCTTTTCAGCCCCTGTTCCAGAGTTGTTGGATTTCTTAACTAGTGTTTTTCAGCGAGGAGCTAGTTCCTCCACGTTGAAAGTACAACTGGCAGCCATTTCTAATTTTCATGCAGGTGAAAATAAGATTGCAGTGACCTCTTCTAGGCTACCTAAAGCTTTTCTAAAAGGCACCTTTCTTCTGCGTCCTCCCATCAAAGATTCGGTTCCTCCTTGGGACCTCACTTTGGTTCTCCAGTTATTAGTAACTCCTCCTTTTGAACCTGCTGCATCAGTGTTTTTAAAGTTTTTGTCCTGGAAGACAACCTTCCTAGTGGCTATTACGTCGGCTAGGAGGGTCTCTGAGCTGCAGGCTTTGTCTGCTGTGCTTCCTTATTTGGCCTTCCATAAGGACAGGGTCTCTCCCTGTACAAATCCTTCATTTTTACCTAAAGTGGCATCTCAATAAAACATAAACCAAACAATTAATCTACCTGTTTTCTTTCCAAATTTTCAGAACAAAGGGGAATATAAACTTCATTTGTTAGATGTTCATAGACAACTTCATTTCTACTTTCATAGAACACAATCCTTCCATAAGTCCGAGCAATTATTTGTCGCATTTTCTAAACCTCGTTTGGGCAAGTCCATTTATAAGGTTTCTTTAGCCAGATGGATCACTCGTTGCATTCTACACATTTACAAAGCCAAGAGTTTATCTCCTCCTGGTCTGATTAAAGCTCACTCTACCAGGTCCATGGCGACTTCCGCTGCTTTTTCATCTAAGGTTCCTTTGGATGACATTTGCGCAGCAGCAACTTGGGCAAATTCTCATACTTTCATCTCCCATTACAAATTAGATCTGATTTCCAGAGGGAGAGCATCCTTTGGCTCTGCGGTGCTCAGGAATATCCTTCCATGAGGGCCTCGCAGGATTTGTTGAGTAGCTGGGGACTCTGTCCCACAGGTTGCCGATAAAATGAAGTTAGCTACTTCAGATAAAGAAGTTATGTACTCACCATAACGTTCCATCTGAGTAGTTATACTTCATTTTCTTCCCACCCTCCGTCCCCCTGACCTTTTCATGTAAATAAACAGGTTTATTTAGTTGAGTGGCTAATGTGTATAGTTGCAGGAGCTCGGAGCAGATGCTAGAAAATAAGTTGCCGGCTGGGATCCGATATGGATTCGAATACCCACAGGTTGCAGAAAAATGAAGTATAACTACTCAGATGGTACGTTATGGTGAGTACATAACTTCTTTTTTGGGTAAGGGGAAGAGGTTTTCAGTATGGTGTACATCTTACCAAATTTTACGCAGTAAAGCATCTCTCTGCCATGTTCCTACATATCCAAGCACCTTAGTAAATGCAAGCCTGCCCTTTACATGTATAAATGTCAACATGCATGCTGTTTTGTCCTGGAAAAAACTTACTTTCTACTGAACTGGCTAATATTTTTGTCTTAAGCATCTTTAATGTAAAACCATATGCTTGATGGCAATTACCTTTGCCCATAATTTCTGTGGGTTGCATGTCCTGATGGTCACAGTGCCATTCATTTTTTACCAGGGTAAAATATCTATCCTTCATGTCAAGGAGGTCTCCAAGTTGCCTGCATATCAGAATATCCATTTTTGCTGCCTTTTATCCTAAGCCTCAAAGAGGAGGAAGCTTTTGTTGGCTGTACATAGATTAGAGGGGAGTAATCCTTTTAATTAGCAGCCAACTCCAAGAAAGATCATTTCATTAAGTTTGCTTCCCTTCTCAGAAGTAGTGCAATCTTGGACTTGTATTTAATTAAAGGGAACATGAGTTTGCTAGTCCTCCTTCACAAAACACAAGAATTTGCCATTTTTATATGGAGCAAAATTCTATGAAACTGTCTTTTGATGTTTCCCAATAAAAAGAATCAAATATAAGCAGGTGGTATTACATGTCCAGAAATAGAGTTGAGGAAATTAGATCAGCTGTTTATCCCTTTCATGCAAGGGAAATTGGTGGACTGGGATCCGAGCAGACATTCTCCAGGTGGCTTAGGTATATTTTGTTATGGCTGTCTTGGTTAAAGCTTGTAAAGGTAGGCCAGAGCTCAACTGACTAGTACAGCAGCTACTTGTGTTGTCTTTTGATGGAAATGTGTATTCACAGAACATGTGTGAAGCAGCTACCTGATCGTCTCTTCACATGTTCTTCATGTACTAAACCAGTGATGGCGAACCTTTCAGGCTCTGGGTGTCAAAGATACAGAGAATGCCTTGCCTGTCTTGACTCTTGTTGTGTGCGTGTCTGTCCACAACAAAAGAGGAACAATTCTTTACATATTCATTATTTAAAAAAATGATGCTAACATACCTCTTATATCAAGTTTTTTTTGAATATCCTCAATTTTTTATAACCTTTTATATTCTTTCTTTTCTCTTTAAAATATATGGATAAGCGGCTTTATGGTATTTTTTTGAACATACTGAATACCATGGCACTTTGTATAATAGTTGTTTTTATCTACTTCAAATAACAATTCGATTTGTTAACTTCTTTTATATGTAGTGTTGTGTTTTCACACTGCTTATGCATTCATATATCTTGTTAACTTCTGGATGTTTATGATTTGATTATTGAATTATATTAAAATGCAATAAAGATTGTTTGCAAAAAAAAAAAAAATTCAATAGCACAGTGATGACCAACAATAAAGCACTTGCACACTGAAAAAAAAAAATGATCCAATCGTGTGTTGCTATGTATTAAAAAGTAAAAGAAAAATCAGTTACTTACAATAGAGAAAACGATATGCTCACTGATATTGGGCTTAAAATAGTGCACCAAAAAAATTACCCTACTTTTAATAGTAATTTTGAATTGAACTGAAAGAAAAATATGTAACACGTCGCATTTGATTTACTTAACATCAATTAATGACTTTTTTGTTGCTGAGTTTTAATAAATAAGTGCAGGGTCACACATTTCCTGCATTTTTGTTGTTTCAGTTTCTTTGGTAACTTGGTTGTTGGTGAACGCTGGTGTGTCACCCAAAACATTGTGGTGTGTCACCTTTGACACGCATGTCATAAGTTCGCCATCACTGTACTAAAAGCTAGATTCTTTTCAGGAATCTTTCTAGGTTTTGCCAATGCAGTCCTGGGTGGGGAGGGGTTGGATTGCTTTAGTACTCCCCCCCCCCATTTTTTATTAATGGTACTGCAACAATGATCCCTTTCACTAGTATAGTACAGCAATCTAATAAATTAGCATAGCTGTAAGTGTTTGAATACTGGAGTCACTGCTGCAGTAGGGTTTCCCTGTACCTTTCCCATGGTGCTATCATTAGTGTAAAAAAAAGAAAAATGTAATGTTCTTTTGTGCTATAGGTCTTTGAGTATTTGTATAGGTTCATAGGTTTTTACTAGGTTAACTAACACAAAGGCCATTTTAAGCCTAGCCCTGCATCCCAAATCTCTGACAAGTTCTGATACCCTTGATAAGTGTAAGCATGGGCCTGGGAGATGAACCATTTACAGGTTACCTGTTTGCATCAGAGACATAGGTGCCAAGCCAGGGATGAAGTTCCAGTTTCCCATCCTATTGTCCAAGTTGCACTTGAATTGGATTAGGGAGGACCTCTGCTGTAGTCTCTGGGATGCATACCTATTTTCCCAGCAGGTCCTATTTATATCACAGGCAAGGTTTAAGTCTTTAGAACGGGTAATTCTAGTACTGTTTATTTTGTGGATAAGCAGGATGTCCATCAGAGTGGAGTCTGATAATGCCCTGTATGCCAGGCATAGACCTTCCCTCAAAAGCCTGTAGGAGACCGAATGAATACAGGGATAGGGCCTTGTGGCAGTCTGCATAGGACATATTACTTACACCGTGTATTCTTTTAGTGAGGAACCTCTGTGGACGTTCCAGTTGTTGGATATGCCTGGTTAGGTACATACCAAAGGGGGGCATTGTACCCAATGGATTGGTCTGATGAATGCCGAATAAAGTGGAACAATGACTTCCTTGGACTTAAGATGACATACCTTTGTTTATAAGTTGCGCAACATAGAATGATTTCTTCACTACTGTAGACTCATGATGATCAAAGGCTAGGTTACTTTGGGTGTCCCTAGTCCCTGACTACTGGATCAACTCTAAAGGGTTTCTTGTCAATGTGATAGTTACCAGGGATGGATGACTTCCCAAAGGCTACTATTATGCATTTCTCAGCATTTAGTTTTAGCCCATGACTCTTGACACCAGTTGTTTGTCTGTGTCAGCCCCTCCTAGAGAACATTTGTGTCAGTGTGAGATTCAATGACTGCTCCTAATTTAGAATATAGGCATACTTGTTGAAGTTAACCTACTTTATCAACACTAAAAAAATGCAACATGCTGCAGAATGCTCAACCCTTTCTACCTAGTGTTAATCAGATATCTGCAGCACTGAGAGGAGAATAGGTTTTGCTTGGTGTCCAAAGATGGGCTGGCTAGATGGTGATTCGCCTGTGATGAAAATCCTATTTCTTATGTATGCTACTGTAGTAATTTCCCTAATATTCAAACATGTATGCTTTAAGTTTTTACACAGCTGCACTTTACCTGTTATAGAGGACTTCCTCGATGAACAACTCATATGGTTTGTTTATATTTGTTGAATAGTACCTTCATACCAGCATACCTGTAGAATGGAAGTTATCCACTCAGTAATTCTGCACACAGGTATTGAGAGCAGTGCTGTGCTGTGTGTTTCTACAGTGAAGATAACCAGTTTATTATATTATATAGGGTGACTTGTGCTGGTGCACTTATAAAATTAAAGGTTGTATTCCATGTTTGAAGTAATTGCTCACGCAGCATATCCTTAAACAAAGAGTCACACACAGTTTACTTTGTATTATGACTGAGGGTGCTGCAAAGGCAATCAGTCACAATGTTCACTGCATACTAGCGTTGGGTTATGCCAGTTTACACTGTAATTTTTATTCTGGATTTTTTCAGGTCTCCAGGAGGCACCCCACTGCAGACTCCCAAGAAGGCAAGGCAGAATGACATTGAAGTAAGCTCACCGCGGACATCTTTCAATATTGCACTGCTTAACAAGTTCCAGAGTATTCGTAACTCTATGGAAGGAATGAAAGACTCGCCCACACACAGTGACAGTGGCAGTTCTGGCTTTGCTACACCCACAGGAACACCTTAACCCATAATACTTGTGTTCAATAGATGATGGCTTTCACTGTAAAAGAGAAACAAAGACTTCTGGAAGGAGCACTTACAGAAAGTGTCATCTTATTTGAATAATGGTAGTCTGCTGTATCCACGTGCTTTGTCATATGTTTCCATGGTTGACTCTGAGCAGCTGATGTCTGCCACCTTTTCATTCATAATGACAAATTTGTGAATTGTCTTTCTGTTTCTGTAATTGTATAGTGTTTTATGGTTCCATATTTTACTGATCTGGAAGTAGAAGAGTTCCATTACTGAGCCAGATTGTAGATAGTTTTATATACAAAAAATGTAACTCTTCTGTCTTTATTTTAAATTTTAATTTTTTTTGACAAAAACTGCTATCAGTTATTTTAGCATTTTAGATTGCTTTTACAAGAAAACAAGATAGTAAGTAATGATTCAAGTTGCTATAGTTGGCAGTAGTCCTCTTAGAGCCTACTTTCTCTTCATTACTGCTGATTATGTATGCATAGTTACAGTGGATGTGGAATACAGTGGGTATCGGCAAAGCACAATATCATGCTAAAGTTTTATATGTTGTGATTAGTGTTGATACTAAAAAATACCTGCTTTTAAATGAGTGTCCTTCAGTTTAAATGGAGAAGTTAAATCCAGCAGTATATGAGCTTAGTTAATCAACTTGTTTTTATTAATGATCTTTGTTGCAGTGATCCTGACTACTGGGATATGCCAGAAAGGCTGAGTGCCCATCAGACTTCCAGACCTCTGTACCCTTCTCTTCCAGGTGTGGTTTACATCCATCAAGGACCTCAGTACACTGCCAGTATAAGACAAAGTTCTGTCCTTTCCATATCGGGTCTTTCTTTACACAGTTCTTGGCATATGTTTCATCTTTGCACTGCATCAGTAATCTAGTGTGGTTCAACCTGCCCTGCTCTGGAGTGCAGTACTCCATTATAGATTTTCCTCCAAATTTTATTACACAGAATATACCATTTCATCTGCCTCTCCCACAGAGAAAATGTGGAGACTTTCTATATAAGATGAACAAATACTTCTAATAGGAGGGTAAGAAGGCATCACATGCCCCCAAAAAGATACTTTGATTTGTTGGGTCTAAATGTCCATTCCTCATTTTGGGTGCCCTTGAAAAAGCTTTTTTGGCAGCTAAAAAGGGACCCGACTTCTTACTCCCCCTACTTCAATGAAGCCCGACGGGTACAGGAGTCCAACAAGTTCATCTGTATGAGCCCTGTGTTCAGCAAAGGTACCTATTGGTACAGAAAAGGGTCCAAGTTGGTTTCTGCCTCTGATACCCTTCCAAATGACAAGCAAAGTAGAGTGCTAGATTGCAACTGCCACTCTGGACTTTAGGGTCATAAGCTGTCAGACACATGTTCTAGGATAATAATTTGGTCAAGTGACGGAGAAAACTGGGCATTATGGACCCCGAGAGCAAAATTGTTAAACTCGCCCAGATTCTGTCAGGTGACAAACCATCCTATTAAGTGTGATTTTGATGCTGTAAATGCAGCATCATGGAGAGGCATCAACAGGGAGAATTATACAAAGACCTACTTTGTCAAGGCCTACAACTCCTTGTAGAGGATGTCAAATTGCATCTTCTTAATGCAGAATATGGTCTTGATGGCTCCCCTTTGACCTAACAACACCAGCTCTTCCTCCTCATGGATACCTCCATGGGAAAACATGAACTGCTGCCTCTGCAGTTGAATCTGTATCAGAATAAGGGTACCTTTAAACACCCCAACCTGGAGACCTTGCAACTCACAGCTTGGATATTTGACTGTATTGCCTTTCAAGCAGGAGTTTACTGAAGGCATTCTTAACACCTAAGCAGGTTAGTAAGGCTACCATTAGAAAATCCTGCTTATCCAAGTGGAAGATGTTTTCCTTGTGGCATAAAAGATATTGCAACAACGTCATAGCACTGGTGTCCCTGGTTCTGCAATAGTTTTTGTGTAATTCAGGATTGACCTGTGCTTGAGTTAAGGTGCATCTTTTTGGCCATTTCAGCCTGCCTTTCCTTAGACCCATCTGGTATCTGTTAAATACCTTCTAAAAGAAGTCCTACATATCACGAGAAAAAAGAGGTCTATTCCATGGGACTTGAATTGCCAAGTCACGCTCTGAGTCGGCATCCACAGCTCCCCTCAAATTTAAATGCTGAAAAAGTAGTAATCGCCTTTGCCAAGAGTTTCACTGTTTCAAGCTATGACAAATGCAAAAAAAAAAAAAAAAAAAGTCTTTCACAAGGATAGGGTCTGCCATAGAATGAACCTCTCCTTTATGCCAGTAGTAGTCGTGGAACTTGCCCTCAGCCAGACAGTTTAATTTGCCTTTTTTCTTTCTCAATCCTAGAAATGCCGAAACCAGTACTGCTCTCCCTAAACATGCACTGGTAGCTGAGATATATTTGAACACCATCAAAGAACAATAAAAGCTGCTCCAATCACGTGTTCTTTGCAGGCAGACTGCTAGTGGCTGGCCCACTGTATCATATTGTGACTCCAATGGTTGAAAAAAATAGAATAAAGGGAACTGGTAAAGCCCACAGCATGCGTCATATGGCTCCCACTGTGACCTTCCTCAATAGAGTGACTGCACAACTACCTTAGAAGCAGCTACATTGTCAGCACTTCTGTCAAGTTGCATCCAACCTCTGTAGTGACCCCATGAACAGCCAGTGTCATCTACAGTTTACTAGGCAAGTATGGAAGTAGATTGCCAGTCTTTTTTCCATGTCACACACGCACACACACCCCTGTGAACAATTTAGAACACAAATCTTCCCACTGTATGTCTTTATGATGTGAAATGAAACTGGAGTACCCAGGGAAGGCCCTCTCAAACACAGAGTAGACATGCAGACTCCGCACAGAAGGCACCCCACCACCAGAACCATGTCAGAGAACTTATCACTGTGAGGTGACAAGTGTCACTCACTGCAACAATCTCCTTCTCCATCAGTACATACCTTTTCCAAACTGCCAACTGGATATATCTTTCAAGGCTAGTGCTTGGTTCGCTAAGGCTATTTTGCAGGGCATACAGCAGCTTAGCCCTTCTTTTCAGACCATCTCCCTTTCTTCATGACCATGGAGAATTGTCCCAGGAGTCTGATTGCAATAGGGATCCAAGTGAATAATAATGTACAGTTTTAAATAGAGTACTCTTCCAGAATTTGATCCCAATTACCATTCCCATCATTCTAGGATTGGACATCCTATACTGGCTTAGGGTACCCTATCTTTTTGTTACCTACTTTTCTCCGTTCTCTTACAGTGTCTCATGTCTGAGATGTGAGTAGATCTGAGGAGCCCCCCCAACAGCTTGTATTTGGATAGACTTTTTATTTGCTGTCCAATTGATCAAGTCCAAGCCTTATTTAACTCTAAGTGCCCTTTACTTCCTGGGCAAGAAAGCTCCAAAGTGGCATGTGCGGATGTCTGTCTTACAGTGGAACATCTGATGTCACTGATTGATATCCACCACTCCTCAATGGGAAGAGTACTGTACTTTCAAAGTTGCACTTGATGTTAAGTCTTCTGCAGCTGAAGTCCCAGTAGTCAGGACTACTGCAACAATGACTCACTCATCTGCTATGATAGTAAGCAATTGTCCTTTTCTTTTCAATACACAGCCTACTTAACTCTTCCTTTGTGTCTGTCATGCACGAGTGAAGTCCATTACCTTCTTTTTGCCCCTGCTATTTATTGTAGAAAACTCTTCTACATCTGCTGTTATCACTATAGAAGTACTTCCTCATATTGTGCTTTATTCCTGCTTATTTTCATTGTAGGTTCTGTTTGTCGGCTGTATTATTCAATCTGAAAAATGTCTCTTCCCAGAACAGTAAAACCTGGATTTAAAGGAACCGATGCCATTAATAAAACTGCCAGTGTCACTAACAAATGTAGTTGTTACTTTGTAGTAATTTAGCCTTTCAACAGGCCATAGTTCTAGTTTAACAGGTTTTGCTGTTCATCCTAGGGGCAAGACATGGTAGCACTTTAAAACAAAATCAGAAGCATTTATTTTTCAATCCTTATTACTGCTTGTCTCAATTTGAAATAGGTTGATAATAATACGAGCAAAAACCCCTCAGTAATACAGTAATGGTTATAAGAATTATTATAAAAGACTAATACAAAAATTACAAAATCCATGTCTGTGCAGAAATTGTTTAAAAATGATTACTTTCATTTATTGAGAAAATGTGAATAGTTCAATAGATGATGGCTTCCACTCCTGAGACAACAAGCTTTTGGTTTTAATTTGTTTGACCGCAAAAAAATCTAAAGCACTTCTTGTAGAAAAGTGTGTTGGCTTTTACTTTAGGAGCATTCATAGGATCATAGGTTACTAGGCTAATGGCCCTAGGGCCTTTACCAGCTGTGCCAAGTACAACCCCTGTTCCCAAGAATATCAAGGTATTAAGCATAACTAAGTCAACTACTATTGCCCCTGTCCAGGAGGGACACAGATGAAACTCCCAGGATGAATTTGTAGTTTTCATCCAATTATCCAAATTACGCTTAAATAGGGTCAGCGAGTTTGTTCCAGAGGAGAGGTAACCTCTGTGAGATATGTCTGCCCAGCAAATCCTGTTGATGTCCCATACTAGGTTGAATTCCCTTGAGTGAGTGCATCTTATACCATTTAATTTACAAATGTGCAGCATTTCCATTAGAGCAGGATCTGAGATTCCTTTATATGTAAGGCAGAGGTCACCTCTGAGTAGTCTGTAAGACAGAGTATACTGGCAGTGATTCCAGTCTGTCAACGTATGATATATGCTGAAGACCCTGAATTTTCTTTGTAAGAAATCTCTTGAGGTCTTTCCCTTTGTTGCAAGTGCCTGGTAAGGTACATACCAAAGGTAGCATTGTACTATATTATTGGACTGATGAGTACCAGAGGGATTATAACCTCTTTTGTTCTAAATGCAGTGCCCTTACTTATGACATGGGCAGTGTAGAAAGCCTTTCTTACCACTGGTGGAGATGTGGTGTTGAAAGGAATGGATGCTATCAACCTGTGTGCCCATATCTATCACCACTGATTGCATGCTTAGGGTGGCGGAGTTAATGTGGTAATCTGCAGGGACATCGCCCTTGCAGAATGGGGATGCTAATGCATTTTTTTTGTATTGAGTTTTAGCCCATGACTTTGGCATCAGTTGTTTGTGTTAAGTCCCTCTTGTACAATGTTGACATTGTTTGGGCACTTGATGACTGCACCCACTTTGCAATCATCAGCAATCTTTGTCAGCCATAGGCCTTTTGTTTTAGCCTGGACATCCAAGAAGTAGATTCTAAACAATAGGGGCCCAGCACAGATACATGTGGAACACCACTAGTTACGGGTCTGCTGGTGGAGGTAGTCTCTCCTATTTTGACTGTATGTACTATCGTTGAGACAGTTTTGCAACCCACCTGACAATATACAGGTTGATCTCCAGGTGGGTGAGTTTATCAGTGATGTCTGAGTGGGAATAGTGTCAAAAGCCTTGGCCAGATCCAGATAGGCCGTATGCACAGATTTGCCTTCATCCAGGGCTTTGATGACCGTTTCAAAGAGGTTCACCAAGTTGGAGGAAGGATCTCCCTTTAAGAACGTCAAACTCGGTGAGGTTGAGTGATTGGAAGTCTCCTATATCTCTCTTGATAAGGTCCATGATTATTCTTTCCATAGCCTTGCAGATTAGGCTTATGGCTCTGTAGTTTCCATGGTCTATGGAGGCTCCTCCTTTATGTAACGGGATGATGGTTGCTGTTTTCCATTCATCAGGTACAAAATGAGTGCTTAGACTATGATTAAAAAAAAGTACCCAGCAGTGCAGCTAGTTCCTGTTTTTAATACATTTAGAACGTAGCCTGGGATATTATCAGGTCCCATAGAGGCTGTGTTTTGGGCTTTGGAGAGAGAGTGTTTATGACCTGCTCCTTGGCGATACTAGGTGGAAGACAGGTGGTAGGGATGCTTTGGGAGTTATGTGGTGGGGACAAGGGGGAGAAGTTTTCACTGAACCTGTCAGCTAGCAGGTTGGCTATTTCTGCAGGTTCAGTATATGTGGTATCATTAACAACTAGTTCTGCACAGATCTGGGCTTTTCCTTTAAGGTTTCTAATGTAGCTAATGAAGGCCTTATGGTTATCTTTAGTGAAAGAAGCTAATTTGGATACCTAGTTAGCTTTAGAATAACTTACTACAAGGTGTCTTATTTGCTTGTTTAAGCCAAGGAGGGAATAATTCCAATTCAGAGACCGTTCCTTCTTGTTCTTGGACATCAGTGTCTTTCTCTTATTGTATAACCTGTTAATGCCAGATGTCCACCAGGCAGGCTTATTCTTTCTTGAGGATCTTGTTTTGATCTTATCAGGTACAGCTGAGTCAATACATCTGTATCAATGTTTATACAAGGCATTGGTGTAAATCCCAGCATAGGTGTCCATGCCATCAGTGAGGGCAGGGGCTATGAAGCTATTAATGATGTCACATATTAGGTTGTAATTGGCTTTGAAGAAGTTTTTTAGTCTAGTTGCTACTAATGGGGGGGGGGGGGGGTCAGATGTTGTTACTTCTAATGAAACTGATTTATAATCAGACCTCACTTGCAAGGGCTGCACACATGGGGGTGGTGCAATGATCACTCATGTTAGTGAGCACGGGGCCCCTTGTGGGGGTGTCAACCAACCAGTCCAGGACATTGGGATTTGAAGTCCAAGAACCTTTGGGCAAGTGTGTTAGTACACGTATAATTTACCCAGTCTATGGATGGGGTAATTAGTCACCTAAAATCAGGGTGTTTGATTGTATTTTGAGCAATTCAGGTAAATCCAGGTATGCAGTATGGGGATCCTGTTTCATGGAGGGGGGGTCATATAACTGGCAGTAACTTAGAGAGGGGTCTGACCTGCAAGTCAATTGGATCTGGATTAGTTCATGGGAATCGTTTTTGTTTAACCAGTTTAGAGGTGTATTATGTTTGTTGAATATTGATACTCCACCTCCTTTAGCTCTCGCACTTTGTTTATGGTTTGAATGTGTGGAAGGCATTATAACCCTGTATGGCTGGGATGCTTTCCATGGCCTTAAACCAAATCTCTGTGACTGCACAGGTGCCAGCATCTTCTAAGGAGATGGCAGTGAGTGTAGTTTTAGGTTTAGACTCCTAACGTTTAGTAGCATAACCCTGAGGTTGCTTTTTGAAGATATTTTTATGTCAGGAATTTTGCTGTTGTGACATTGCCTAAAAAAGGCACTGTGGGGGAGGCAAGAGTCTTAGCCAGTAACCAAAATCCCAGAGGTGACAGATGAAGGCCATCTCTGGCAAAGCAGTGTGGTCTGTCTACCATGTCATCACAGGTTGACTGGTACTGGATCCCCTTAGAATGACACTAGAAACTAAACCAATTGCCGAAGTCAGTCTTTTTTTATATATTGTGGTATCACCTTAAGTAAAGGTAGTATACTGTTCAAGGCTAGGGACATACCTGTCTGAGACACATATTCAGAGAGTTCAGTCATGTCTCTCTTCATATAGTACAGTGAGGTACATCTCAAGTCATTCACACCAACATGAACTATAACAGAGTCATAACAGTGCTTATTGTGGAGACACACGTGTGTGTGCATGTGCGTGCGAGAGAGAGTGTGTGTGTGCGAGAGTGTGCGCGTGCAGGATTTGGTGGATCCTGGCACCAAACAGCTGACTGTAACCTTCTCTTTGTCCAGCCTGGTGAATGGGACATCTGTGTGTCTCACTATAGAATTGCTTATGACCAAAAGTTTGGTTTAGATTTGCTTTGCCGTAGGGGTTTGCTTGGTGAGACAGTTGTGGTGTGTGTGTATTGAGTGCTGCAGGTACTGCATTAGGTAGAGCATATTTGTGTTTCAGAGGTCTCTGGTGTTTTCTGGTGAGTACCTCCACATATGATGAGTTATATGTTGAGACCATGGTTTGTGCAGGTGTAGTTTGTGGGCTGACAACCTGATCAATGTCACTGTTCTGTGAACGAGAGAGCAAGGATTCCAAATTCTTAGTGCATATGCATCTGTCTCGTATTGAGCTTGTGGTTTTGCTGCCTCAGGATACCCATGTCAATCAGGTTGGCAGGAGAAACTGAGAACTGAACATCCATAATACTAGGTGTAATAAAGAGGAAGAATGTGGTTTAATTGAGGGCTTAATGCTCTGGGGCTGTCAAGGAGTACGGGTCTATTGGGGATTAGGAGATTTCAGTTAAAGTGGCAAATGCTGTAAAAAGCCCAGCTGAGGTACTCTCCAAGCATCTAACTGCAATTTAAGGGTCTCTTCCATTGGAACACGGGCAGCTTCTAAGGGAAAATAAATCTGCTTTAGCTTTTGTGTCTGTAACCGCCAGTGGTTACCTCCAATGCGCAGTGCTGCCCAAAGGTGCACTATTTGCAAACCTGTGCCTCGGATTGGTCAGATGAAAATAGTAGAGCGGTGGCTGGTCGCCAAAATCTGTAGAGTTGTATTAAAACAGGTGCAAACCCATGCAAATGCAGAGCTTATGTAGCAACTGTGACAACCCTTTTTTAAAACAATTTTCAAACAACCTAATCACTGGAAATGCTCAATACTGAGCTTTATTCCAAAAATCTCCATCTCAGATGTGTCCCGCCACAAGGGTGCAGAGGGCCTTCTTAATGTAAGATGGCTAGTTTTAGTCCTCAGATAATGCCAAACAGTCTAGAGTCAGCAAGTCCGAATCTACCCTATGCTATAAAATAACACAAGTACTAAAAAATACAAAATGCAGGAGAAAGTCTCAAACAGTTGAAACTGTGAAGCAGTTAAACAGCTAAAAAAACAGTTAAAAATTGTTAATGCCTACATTTCTTTGGGAGACAGCAGCAGATCAGTTTGTTTTACCTGTGCATGTCCAGGCTGGTTGTGAATGCAGGTAGCACAGTCTCACTCTTATTGAAGGGATGCTTATCTGTTGCTCTTTCTAATAATGATTTTAACAGTGGCCTGAAATACAAGAGGGAAAAGTATAGAGGTGGAATAATTAGTGTTTACAATCATAATTTGTTTATTTGAAGGTTACAGCTGCAAATGAGACCCAGATAGCATCCAGTGTCTTGCACTTAAAATACCTCCATGTCCAGCACTTGCTTACTGCCATTTTTGTAGAACTCTTTAACCTTTTGACAACAATTCAGAGCAAAACAAGAAATGTAAAAGCCACATTAGTGGAAATGGATTTCATAAAATTTCATGATCAGCAGCTACAAGAATGTAAACCTATAAAGTTCATATTTGACATTTGTATATAATGTATTTATATGTAAAGTTGTAAGTGAATTGCATTATTATTATTAATGATAATTTAATGGCAAAATGTTGTATGACCATTATTGAGTGTAATTTTAAATATTTCATACGTGATCTTTTTTGTTTAATGGTGATGTCATTTGATTTTATTAGTAGTGAGACTGTCTTCAAAATCAAGCACTCAGAATTTCATCCGTTCTTAGTATTTTCAAACAAATTTTTAACCTTCCATTTCTGATTTTCCATTTCATGAACAATGGAATTATTGTCCAGTTCTGTTTAAAAATGTCAAGCCAGTGTATGAAATTAAATATTAGACAAAACTGTATATCCTTGCTGAGTTAATCCATAATATGGAGACTCATTGTATATAGTGAATCTGGTGTAAACAAGTTAGGAAATGTTGAAGTAACCTATCTTTGTTTAAAAGTTAGGAAATGTTGAAGTAACCTATCTTTGTTTAATTTATCAGACGCTCAGCATTTTTCAGCAAAGTTTTAAGTTGAACAGACATTCATATCCTCAACATTTATTAACCTTTCCCCATCAACTTTCAGTATACCATTGTGCAGTTCCCTGCTTCATGGACTACAGAATTGCACATAATTTGTTGAGATAGTAACATCCAGAGAGTATATTGAAAATTAGGTATGGGAAGTGTTAAGAAATAGTGAAGTTATAAGTGTCTGCTTTAACAGTAAAGTTGTTTCTGCTGATGAAGATGCTTAAGCAACAGTAGTGCATAAACAAGAGGGAGGGGGGATCTGTGAATGAAACTATCTGAAGTTGTTGTCTTCATTTGGTCTTCAACCTGTGGGTTACTGGATCCGGCATGGATCTGACTCAGCCGCATATCCAGCAATTGATCCAAGCTCCTCCCCTACCCGTAATGCCCGCCTCCATCCTCCCTTCAGATCTCGTTTGCCACGCTTCATGTCCACATCACAATTTGTGCTCTAGGCTACAGTTTTAGGGTAAGTGGCTTTTTCTACCTTTTTTTTCTTTTTGTGACACCTTTCTTAAACGTTTTCCTTTTTCTAGCTCCCCTTGTGCTCTCTGGGCTGGTTTAAAATAAAAAACAATTTTTCTAACCTCGTGTGTGGTCTCTGTGTGGGTGTGTTGGGAGCATGGCTGAAATCCCCAAATCAGGCTTCCGAAAATGCACAGTCTGAGGCCACAAGCTTTCTCCAGCCGATGGCCAGACTCTGTGCGTTGAATGCCTTGGGGCTGCCCACTTAGAGACCTCCTATTCCATCTGTGCTAAGTCCAAGGACAGGGCCAGGAAAAGCTCCCCGGATCACTCATCCTCAGCATGCCCTTCAGCTGAAGTAAGGCCGGCTGCGAGGATGGAGGGGATAGCGTCGGCTCAAATTCTTTGAAGCAGAGCCTTCCCCCTTGGAATCTCTGCACCTGGAGGCTCGGCTTTGGCTCCCCCGTTGGGTCAGAGAGTTATGGCTCCTTCAATTGTCCTTTCTCAGGAGATATGTTCCCCTTTGGCCTTCAAAATGGTGGAGAGGGTCCTCTCTATCCCATCAAGACCCCTGGCGATCTTGTCTTCTGAGTCTACCCCAGCTCCCTCTGTGTCTGAGGCGGAGCTGGCCATCCTGCCATCTCATGGACAGCCTGCCGCCTCTTTGCCCCAGGGTGCTCCCAATTGAGAGCAGGGACATGTTGGTGGTTCCTCCCCAGAAACCCCAACTGAAGAGGTTCTTTGCAAACGTACATGCAAAAGGAGGCACTTGGACTACCCACCAGAGTCCCTCACGGAAGGCACCAATTTGGAGAAAGGGGAAGTTTTCCCCCAGTATCCCCTCCCCAAGGATGTCTCCTTTGGAGACATCATGGAAATCCTTCGCCAGCATGGTGGGGGGATGATCCTAACCTGGATGAATCTGTGTTTCTGAAGGCATTTGGCGCAAAACCCTCTACTTCCTGGGTGTCCCCTCCTGCGGATTCTTTGGTGGATCTTATTACATCTCTGACGTGGAAGGAACCGGACATGGTGGAGCCCATTCCCAAATGCCCAGACAAAATTTTGAGTGCCGCTACAGACAGGACACATTGGACCAAGGGATCCCTGGTTGATGCCATGGTGGTGGCAGCTGCTACTAAGAAGGAGTTCGCTCAGGAGAGCTCTACGGTTCATCCTCCTGACTGAGAGTTCAGGACGATGGACCATTTTGGGAAGCAGGAATATGCTTCAGCATTTTCTGCTCATGCGCTGAATTATTTGGCACATTTGATTAGGCTGCAGTGAGACCTAGTCGAGGAGACCACCGAGTCTACTCCTGGGTCCATGTCTTTGGAGTACAAGAAAGTGTTCTCTCAAATGGCTACCCTGACATTTATCGCTAACACCTCTATGCGTCTCCTCTCCCATGCAATGGAGGGTGCCGCTAGACCTGCTAGTACACGCGTTATCAAGCACCATGCCGGCTGTGTGCCTTTTCGGAACGCTTTAAGGTGTCTCTTACAAATGTCCCCCATATGACGGTTCCACTCTTTGGGAAGTCAGTACGCAACACCTTAGTTCAGAGTGAGAAGGATGGGAAGACTCTGTCAGCTGTCGGTCGGGATCCGCTTTTCGGCCCCTCAACGAACCTTCTGTAGGAATCAGTGATGGGCCAAGAAAATGCATTTCCAGAAATCTCGGAGCTATTCCCAGGACATTCGGGACTGGCCTTTCCCCGTGGGCAGAGGGGGATTTGAGAGACGCCACCCTAGAGGCAGAGGGGGTCTGAGAAGTCAGGGGTCTCGAGAGCCTTTCTCAGAGAGGCCCACGCAACAGCCCTGAAGGGTTGACTCAGCTGCTCTTCTCTGGAAGCAGTCAAAGCTGCCTCTTGCTACACCCAACAGTCTGGAAATCCATCACGGAAGATTGTTGGGTGTTGCAAATTATATCCAGAGGCTATTCAGTCCCCTTTCTCAAGCCACCTCCACCACCCAGACACCTCCTGGATGTCCCACCCGCGCAAAGGGAGGATGCAGCACTGGAAATTGCAAAGCTGCTAGAAAAGCATGTCATCCAACCTGTCCTCCCGGACCAGTGCAGATTAGGCATTTTTTCCAGGTTCTTTTTGGTGCCACAGAAGATGGGGGATTTAAAACCCATTCTGGATCTCTCCATGTTGAACCTGTCAGTGGCCAAAATGAATTTCCGGATGGTCACCCTACAATCTGTCCTGCCTTTTCTGCAGGAGAGCGATATGATGGGCTTGATCGGCCTTCAAGATGCATACTACCACATCAAAATAGGCAGGTGTTCTCAGAGGTTTCTCCTCTTCTGGCTGGGAGCCAGTCATTACCAGTGCAGAGCACTCCCCTTTGATCTCACCACAATGTCCTGGAGATGAGGGTGTGATGATTGCTATCCAGACGGATAATATGTCTGTGATCTGGTATATCAACAAGCAGGGGCGGACCAGGTCTTATCCCCTATGTCGTGAAGCCATGAGCATGTGAGTGGGTGATCTCCACCAGGTGGCAACGCATATTCCAGGGAGGTCCAACATTCTAGCGGACAGGCTCAGCTGGTCTATTCTGATGCCTTATGAGTGGTCTCTTAATCCTTCAATAGTGAAACAGATATTTTTCAACTGGGGTCAGCCTTGCTGCAATCTCTTTGCCTCCTTCCAACACAAAATGCAGTGAGTTTTTTGCTTTGATCCCTGCACTGGGGAAGCCCCCAGAGACTCTCTGATTCATGCTTGGCCCCTCAGCCTTCTGTATGCTTGTCCTACTCTTCACTTGATACCAAAGTTCCTTTAGAAAGCTCACAGGCTGGGGAGCTTAGTTATCCTCATTGCCCCATTCTGGCCTCGCCAAGTCTGGTTACCCTCTCTCTGGTCTCACCTGGTGGCTCCACCATGGACATTAGATCCAGTTCAGGATCTTATTTCTCATCCTTCAAGAATTCCCCATCCAGACCTGGACAGTCTGAAGCTCACTGCTTGGCTGCTCCAGTTCCCATGATAGTCAGGGCTCCCAGCTTACCTTCACCCATCAAAAGGATCCTGATGGCAGCTCATAAGTCTTCCACCAGAAGGTTGTACTCCAGCAAATGAAACGTTTTTCGATCTAGGCTTCGCAGTGTGCCCTAGATCCTTTCACTGCTCCGGTTTCTGAGGTTTTAGAATTTTTGGCAGGTATCTTTTAGCAAGGTGCCAATTCTTCTACGGTCAAGGTCCAATTAGCGATTTCTAGTTGTCATGTAGGTGATAACATGGCTTCCTTAGCTCTAAGCTTTGTAAAACCTTCGGAAAAGGCACTTTTCTTCTTTGTGGCCCGATGAAGGATCCTATGCTGCCGTGGGATCTAACATTAGTTCTGCAAGCTCTAATTCCATCCCCCTTTAAGCCTGCAGCCTCTGTGGACCTGCAATTGTTGTCTGGAAGACTGCCTTCTTGGTTGCTATTACTTCTGCCAAGAGGTTTTCAAAGCTTCCAGCTTTGTCAGTCAAGCCTCCTTATATGATTTTTTTCATAAGGATAGGATATCCTTGCGTACTAATCCATCTTTCCTTCCTAAGGTAGCTTTGGAGTCCAGTATTAATCAGGTGATTAATATCCCGGTCTTTTACCTAAATTTTCAAAATAAGGGAGAATATAATTGCATTTGTTGGTTGTGCACAGACAGTTACATTTTTACCTGCACAGGACTAAATCTTTTTGTAAGTCTGACCAACTCTTTATTTCCTACTCTAAACCCTTTTTGGGGAAACCAGTATAGAAGGTCACCATTGCCTGTTGGATTTCCCAGTGTATTACACTGGCGATTTCTGCTAGGTGTTTATCCATGCCAGGTCATGTGAAGGCACATTCCACTAGATCTATGGCTATTTCAGTGATCTTTTGGTCCAGAGTTTCATTAGATGACATCTGCTCTGCGGCTACTTGTGCTTCATAGCATACTTTCATCTGACATAAGTTGGATATCATATCCAGGAACAGGGCATCCTTTGGCTCCGCTGTGCTCAGGAATATCCTACCATGAGGGCCTCCCAGGTGTTTAGTAGCTGGGGACTCTGTCCCACAGGTTAAAGACCAAATGAAGACAACTTCAGATAAAGAAGTTATGTACTCACCATAACGTTTCATCTAAGTTGTTGCTCTTCATTTGTCTTCAACCGTTCCCTCCCTCCTTCCCCCTGCCTTGCATAGACTGTTTGGTGGACTGGAGAGTAGTGACCACTAGGGTGCCTCTTGCTCTCCCTTTCTTGCTTCTAGAGACATTCATCATGGGACAAGGTGTTGGTTTGGATGTGGATGCTAGGTCAGGCAGCAAACTCGTTCTGAAGGAGGAAGGAGACAAGGGAATTATAGATAAGGGAGGAGCTTGGAACTCGGATCAGATGCTGGATATGCAGCTGAGTCAGATCCGTGCCGGATCCGGTAACCCACAGGTTGAAGACAAATGAAGAGCAACAACTCAGATGGAATGTTATAGTTAATACATACCTTTGTTTAAGGCAGAAGAGGTAGTTCTGATTGTTGAGGATTCCATACTTCAGTGTATGTAATATACCGTTTCTCAAGGAGTACAGAATGAAGGAAATGTCTACTGGCATATGTGCTGTGGTTCCAGTTTAGAAACACATATGACAGGAGTGCTTGCAACAGTATTACTGGAGAATTTAAAATGAAGGCAAACCATATATTGGCATGTAGTTTCCCAATTATGCCAAGAACCAAAAGAAGAGTTCACAGGACACAGTACCACTTGACAGTCAATAAAGTTAGACATTGTTCCCAAAATGATCACAGCAGCCTGCTGCACAGTTCACCTAGTATCCATTCCTGGGACCCCTACCAGAACTACAGAGGAGAGTAGTCTTGAAGGTCATCACACGGAAGGACACAGCTCTGCAGAAAGTCACCGCATCCTGCTACACAGTTCACCTGGCATTCATTATCTGAGAATGTTACTAGATCTGGTCATAATCCTTCAGTCCCATAGTCTTTTGCCTTTCCCATATCTGTTCCATCAGTCACACTGTAAACTGTGGACCTCTGTATCTAACAGATCACTTCCATTACTACATGTCCTTTTCACTACATCAAGCAGCTTACCCTTTACTGAACATTATATTGACCAACTCACTCGACCCCATATGTACCTGTGTAATATATGTATGCATTAAAGTGCACCCATAGTCGAGATTAATGAATTGCATTAGACTTTGTGTATTCAACAGCAGCTTTACTGAACTCTACTCTCTTAGGGAAGTCGCACAGGATTCATGTGGGTTTCAATGCCGTTTTAGTCTAAAACTATATTCCTTTCCAAAAACCTTGCTAATCTTTTCAGATCTAGAAAGGAATCCTCCTTTCTCAAGGAGGGAGGGGCCAATTAGTACTGCGATAAATTTGAAAGCCACCATTCTGTCCAGGGTTAATTTGAAGGAAGCTATAGAATCACATTATTTATCTTGCACATGAGGTTTATTTCAGAGAAGAGAAACTGATGGGTAATGACATTATCTCCTCATTGCATTCTGTTTATGCTGATGTAGGTTCCAGTCTCTGGTTCATTCTAGTGTTAGCTGAGCTCTGTGTTACCAAGATACAGATGGTCAAGGATCTCACTATATCTCTAATGGTGTGTTAAGTGAGGCAAGGGTCACTATTCAGAAGTCTAAAACACAGAGTGCAGTAGCAGAGCTTTTAGTCTCTCATAATAGCTAGGTTTCTTAAGACCAGACTTTTTCATTTGAGGCATCTGGGACTTAGCTTGTTTGAGATGTCATGAAAGATACAAACTGAATAGAGCATTGTATTTTATAAAGGATCTGATCAGTGCTGAATATAGGAGGACAATAACATCACTGGATCTGAATGAAATACCTTTGGTTGCTAGTTGTGCTAAATAGAAGGATTTCCTGATAGTTGCCACAGGTCAACACTTTCATCTTTGATTCTTACAAGTGCCTATCTTTTTTTTAAGGCTGTTATCTATGTTGCACCATTTGTTTCTAAATGAAACCGTGCCACATTTTATGTTCAAGTTAAGCCCAATTTCCATACACTGGGTTTTAAGTAATGTAAGCCCTTTCTGAAGGATGCATGTATCTGAACCAGTTTTAACAACTGCATGTGGCACACTGACCAAATTGTTGAAAACCTCACATTTAAAGTTAGAGCTATGTTGGCCTGCCTTTTGACTAAAGTTGCGTCTTTGTTAGCAGTCTAATGAAGTCATGATTGCTAAAAGTGCTTACATTTTACAGAAATAATGTTTTCATAAGTACTGCATATTTCATATCTTTGAATCATTTGGTTAATCTGCCTGACATCTTGCCTAATGAATATTGTGTGGTCTTTCCTTGCACTTATTCTGTTATTCCCAGATGCAGCTCAAGAATGACATGTAAAGCAGCATCTTGAATTTTCATCTCCGAAAATTAAGCCTTGCAAACATAAAAACACCACACTGTATGGGAAATGTACTACAATAACTGGATGTACCAGATTGCCTGGTTAAACATTTGTGACCATCTTATAACTGTTGCATTTCTTTATCTTCTGTTGTACTATTAGCTTTTGGGATACAGTTGATGAGGCAATTATGAAACGAGCCATAGCACTTAATCTGTCTCTACCAAGTAACTAACGTTCAGCCTACCATGTAGTTACCATGTTGCCCATCTCTGGACCCACTACTAGATCCAGTCAGCATCCTTCAGTTCAGTGCAGAGCCTGATCTTCGTGTTTCACTGTTGCAGTCATTACATTTGGGTTATCTGCCTGCAGGTAGCCCTCAGCCGGCCTGAATATCAAAGTCTTGGGTCCTGTGTCGGATGCTGTTTCTTCTTCCATGACGTCAGGGGTATAAAGCATGCAGCTGACACCATTACATCAGTCTTTCTTGGCGCACGGTGCCCGAAGCAGTTTGCAAGTGCCAGTCGGCCGACCCCTGAAATTTTCATTTTCGAGTTTCAGAACTGAAGTCTACAAAAAAGCGAAGTACCCCGTTGGGGATCCTTTTTCTTGCTCTAAACCGATGTCAGTAAAAGTTAACAATTGTATTACCTGTGGAAAGCAAATACCTCATAAGGATTTTCATTTGTACTGCATTCCTTGCCTAGGCCCAGACCACGATGTCCCTCGCTGTCGGTTTTGTGCCTTATTCTATCCTCAAACTATTCATCGTCTGTTCATTTTTGCATCAAACTATTTCAGTACTCTGTTTAATTATCCAGAAATGGCTTCGGTAAGCCACCCGACTCCCGACATTCCGAAAAAACGTAAAGACAGACCGCATAAGTCCAAAGCTGCCGACGCTTCCTTTAAGCTAGCCGCCAGTTCACTGGTACTCAGGTGCTTTCACAGTCCCTGATACCCGCTACTTCAGAATCACCGGCCTCTGCTGAGACCCATTCGGAGTCTGATATGCCACGAGATGCTTCTTTGACTATGTAAACTGCGGATGTCTCTACCTTGGATGGGTCCGGAGCCGCTGTGCAGGCACCGGCTTCTGAGGGTGTTTTCAGGCCTACTGACTTGCATTTCAAACTGACGCCATCTTCTTCTTCAAGGCCTAAAACTCGAACCATGCCTAGAAAACTTGACGTCCAAATCGCATGGTCAGGACTATATGCCTGAAAGCAAATGATAAGAATGGCTGAAGACCTTATTACTTTAGGGGAAGCCAGCCTTCACCCTCTAAGAGACCTAAAACTGATTTTCCTTCTGATTCTTCTGATAAGGATTCTGAAATTTCTGTTTCTTCTGATTACCATGACTTGCCCTTATCTACTTATGAGGATTCGAATGCAGAGGACTCCATACCCTTTACTTCCCCTCCAGAAGATTTTTCTTTTGGTGAAACCTTGCACACTCTTGGGGAGCATTTCCGCTGGGAAAGCTAGGATTACTCTGACTCCAAAAAGAGGCTTAGGGAATTCCTACTCCTACCTCAACACAGGCCTTTAGCTATCCCTCCTGTCCTGGACATTGTAGATGATGCCTTCCTGGAATCTAGCCTGGCCCCAGAAACTTTACCTCCTGCTCTCAGGAAACCTGACGGGTATTACAGAGTACCTGATTGTCACAAGTTCCTTTTCAAGAATCCTACTGCGGACCCACAGACAATTTCACAGGGACCTAAAGGCATTAAGGCTACTACTTCCAAAATCCCTACCCCCCCCCGCTAGAGATTCCAGGGCCTTGGACAGATGGGGTAAGAAGGTATGCACGTCTGCTACTTTGGCCATTAGAGCCTTAAACTGCCAGTTTCATATGTTAAAAGTATCAGCAGCATATTATTGGACTACTTAAACAGAAAATTATGTTGATTCCTGACTGTGCTGAAAATAAAGAATTACAGGATTTAATGCATTCTGCTGAACAAGTGTTGCAGTCATTACATTTGGGTAATCTGCTGGCAGGTTGCCCTCAGTCGGCCTGAATAACAAAGCATTGGGTCCTGCGTCAGTTGCTGTCTCTTCTTCCATGATGTCAGGTCATCAGGGGTATAGAACATGCAGCCGACGCCATTTAATTCAGTCTTTCTTGCCGTGCTGTGCTCGAAGCAGAAGCAGTTCGCAAGTGCTGGTCGGCCAACTCCTGAAATTTTCATATTAGAGTTTCAGAACCGAAGTCTTCTAAGTACCCCGTTGGGGAAACTTTTTCTTGCTTCTTACCAATGTCAGTAAAAGGTAATAATTGCATTACTTGTGGGAAGCAAATACCTCATAAGGATTTTCATTTGTACTGTATTCCTTGCCTAGGCCCAGACCACAACGTGCCTTGCTGTCAGTTTTGTGCTAGATTTAACCAATGCACTATTAAGTGTCTGTATATTTTTGCTTCTAAATATTTTGGTTCAATATTTAATTATCCTGAAATGTCGTTGGTTAGCAATCCGACTACCGGAAGTCACAAAAAACGCAAAGAAAAAGACAGACCCTGTCTAGGGCCAGTCGCCGGTTTGCCGGTACTCAGTGAGGTGCTTTCGCAGCCCCTGATACCCGCTACTTTGAGTCTCAGGCCTCTACCAAGACCCATTCAGAGTTCGGTATGCCGAGAGATTCTCAGAGTATTGAACCCGTGGATGTCTCTTCAGGCCTCAACATTTTTATATTAAACCGACGTCAGCAACAAAAACAAGGTCAAAAACTTCCATGTCTAAAAAGATGATGCATGAGCCACGTGCTCAGGCCCCTATGCCTAAAAAACAGATGATCAAAATGGCTGAGGATTTAATTACCTTGATCAGGGGTTCCCAACCACCCCCTGCTAAGAGGCCTAGGCAAGGCACTGATTATGAATCTTCAGATCAGGTTTCCATTTCTTCTGATCAGGAATTTTCTATTCCACCCTATGATGAGGATTCTGATGCAGAGGAATCCATCCCATCTGCATCTCCTGAGAATTACTTTTTTGGAGAGACTTTGCATACTTTAAGGGAACATTTCATTGGGAGAGTCAGGACTTCTCTGAATCAAAAAAGAGGCTTAGGGATTTCCTTCTTCAGCATAGGCCTTTGGCAATACCTCCTGTATTAGACATTGTTGATGATGTGTTCTCGGAATTGAGCATGCCTCCTGATTCCCTGCCTCCAGCTCGTAGTAAGCCAGACAGATATTGCAGGGTTCCTGACTCCCACAAATTTCTTTTCAAAAATCCTGCAGCTGATCCTGAAACTATTTCTCAGGGTCCCAAGGGTGTAAAGGTCTTTACAGCCAAGAATCCCACCCCTTCTAATAGAGATTCCAGGGCGCGGGATAGATGGGGTAAGAAGGTTTATACGTCTGCAACCTTGGCAATCAGGGCTTTAAACTGCCAGTTTCATATGCTTAAATAGCAACAGCATGTTATAGGCTTACTGAAACAGAATATGTTGATTTCTGATTGTGTGGAAAATAGTTACATGAATTATTGCATTCAGCAGAACAAGTTGGAAAGCATACTTTGCAATGTGGTTTTGATTCCTTGGAGGCCTCTTGTAGGGCCACCGTTACTGGATCTGTGATTAGAAGGCATGCCTGGCTCAAGGAGCAAAATCTGCCTGATCATGTTAAAGCTAAATTGTTGGATGCCCCTTTGCAGAATGATACTCTGGTAATAAGGCAGAAGAGGTTTTAAAGAAAATGGAAGACCAAGCTAAATCTATGCAAACTGTAAAAGATTTCTTGCAAGTGCAGCCAACCAAGTTCAGTAGACACTGGCCTACTAAAAATTGGGCCTTTCCTGTGTCCAACTGAGCCACTCAGGGCAAATCCAGGTGCTAAAAAGGCTCCAGATACCAATCACAGGGTTCTTACAGGTCAAAGTAATGGGGTGCCTCCACCTCCAAATCTGGAGGTAACAAAGCCCAACCCTACAGTAAGCAGTCTTCTTGACTTTCCTCTACCATCACCAAGCACTTATCTTTTGGCAGCCCCCTTGGGGGGAAAACTAGCACTTCATACTCAAAATTGTCAGTTAATTACCCAGGACAAGTGGGTATTAAACATAGTATCCCAGGGGTACAGATTTCATTTCCATACTTTGCCAATTCCGAACGGATGGCCAGATCAGCCACAAAACCAGTGGGCGGAGGCCCAGAAACAAGTCATGTCCCTCATGGATATGGGGGCTATTCAACCGGTACCAGAAAAGGAAAAAGGGCAAGATTTTTATTCAAGACTTTTCATGGTACTCAGAAAAGACAATTCATGGCATCCAATATTGGACTTACCGATTTTGAACACATTCCTGGACATTCCAAAATTCAAAATGCTGACTTTACAACAGCTAGTGCCTATGCTAGGCAGGAATGCTTGGTTTGCAACTCTGGACTTAAAAGAGGCATACCTGCATATCCCAATAAGGGAATCATGTAGAAGATACCTCCACTTCAAAGCAGGTTTTTTGCATTACCAATTCTCTGCACTGCCCTTTGGTTTATCTACTGCGCCCAGGGTCTTTACAAAGTGCCTGTCACCAGTAATTGCATTCTGCAGACAAAGAAGCATTCAAATTTATCCTTATCTGGATGACTGTCTCATTCAAGCAGAGGACAAGGACACTTCTAGCATGCCTAGGGTACACCATAAACGAAAAGAAATCACAACTGGTACCCTCTCAAATGATTACATTCCTGGGTGCAAGCTTGAATACAACTGCCCAGATGGCTTACCTCCCGCCAAACAAAGGCAACTGACAACATACTTCAAACAAATGGCAACAAAAGCCCAGTTATCTGAAAGACAAATTCTGCAGGGTTTGGGGTTCATGGCATCCTGCATTCTACTAATTCCATATGTGAGACTGCATATGAGGAAACTTCAATGGTACCTAAACTTTATGGAGTCAACATTGTCACAGTCTGGAAACATTGATACTTCTCATTCCCTGCCTACAACAGAACAGGAGTTTCTTTGGTGGGCAGAGACATGTCACCAAAACAAGGGACTGTCATTCATTCTACCCCCTGCCACCCACACCCCTAACTACAGACGCATCAGACTATGCTTGGGGGGCCCACCTGGCAGGGAGATGCATTCAGGGCAAATAGAGCCCAAACCAAATGCATCTGCATGTCAACCAGAAAGAGATGCTAGCTGTTCAGAATGCTCTGACAGCCTTCAAGGACTCACTTCAGCCAGGCCAACTACTGATAAAGATGGACAACACCACAGTTATGTGGTATATAAACAAGCAGGGGGGTACACATTCCTATTCCCTTTGCAGACTAGCCATGGCCTTGTGGAACACAGCTTTGACTTACCAAATACATCTTCAAGCTCAATTCCTGCCAGGAAAGCAAAATACTCTGGCAGACGACCTAAGCAGAAATCTTATGGACCCGCACGAATGGAAAATGGATCCACAAATCTTCAGCGTGTTAACACAGAAATGGGGGAGCCCAGACATAGATCTATTTGCCTCCTCGAAATTATCAGTTGGACAGATTCTGCACAAGAACTCATCACAAAAAAGCATGGAAAGTGGATGCCGTATCCTTCAGCTGGAGAAACCTATCAGTCTATGCCTTTCCCCCTCTGCCTCTACTCTCCAAGGTCTTACTAAAAGTCAGACAGGAAAAAACAAAAATGATACTGGTGGTTCCGGACTGACCTCGCCAGCACTGGTACCCACTTCTAAGGAATATGTCTCAGCTTCCTCCTTGGTACTTGCCTCAAATACCTCCTCTGCTGTCTCAGCAGAACTATCAAATTCTGCACACTCAGCTCCAAACTTTGAATCTTGCAGCATGACCGATCAACTAATTATTCAAACAACACCTCTCAGTAAATCTGTGATGGATGTCATTTTGGAAGCCAGAAGGCCTAGTACTAGAAAATCTTATGCTGATAAATGGAAGAGATTATGTGCTTGGAACCAAGCAAAAGGAACAGACGCAGCAAAGCCCAATATTCCTCAGATTTTACAATATTTGACTGAGATGCTTGAACAAGGGCCTATCCTTTTCTTCAATAAAAATCCATGCCTCTGCCATCTCGGCTCATTACAACACAGAGCCTCCCCAATTTTCTCATCCTCTGTTTAAACAATACCTTAGAGGGGCCAAAAATTTAAGGCCTCCCAGAAGATCACCAACTCCTGCATGGGACCTCAATTTTGTGCTGGAAAAATTCAACCTGTTTCCTTTTGAACCAGCAGCTACCGCGGATATAAAATTTCTATCTTGGAAAACAGCTTTTCTCTTGGCAGTCACTTCAGCTAGAAGGGTTTCGGCGCAGTGGTGCAGCGGTTAACGTTGTCACCTCACAGCAAGAGGTTCACTGGTTCGATTCTCGGCTGGGGTGCCTTCTGTGTGGAGTTTGCATGTTCTCCCTGTGTTCGCGTGGGTTTCCTCTGGTCTCGGTTTCCTCCCACATTCCAAAGACATGCATCTGGAGCATTTCTCCCCGGGCCTCCGCTGAAAACAGGCTCTGTGGAACCTAGTCGGACTTTCCCGGTCAACAAATGATAAATAAATAAAAATAAAAAAACTACAGGCTCTCATGGCAGTGGAGCTTTTTATTATATTTTACCCGGACAGGGTGTCCCTCAGGACCAATCCTTTTATGCCTAAGGTGATATCCAGTGTGGCTCTTAACCAGACCATTCACCTGCCAACATTTTACCCAAATCCGCAGAACAAGGGGAAGTGGATTCTGCATTCATTGGATGTACACAGACAACTAAGATTCTACTTAAACAAGACCAAATCTCTAAGAAAGTCTGAGGAACTACTGGTAGCATTTGCTGCAGGGTCAGAGGAGGAAGGCTATATCAAAGCAGACTATCTCTAAGTGGATAAGCCACTGCATTTGTTTCTGCTACTTGCACCATGGTAAACCTGTGCCCAAGGGGATCAGATCACGTTCTATCAGGGCTGCCTCTACTTCAGCAGCTTTTCTCAGAGGGGTTCCAACCAAAGGCATTCTAGAAGCTGCTACTTGGACCTCTGTTCATACCTTCACAAAGCATTATCATTTTCCTCTCTTCTCCAAATCCAGGGCAGGCTTTGCCACTGCAGTTCTGCAGGGCTTTATAGCTGCTCCTAATGCTGTTTAGTTCCATCCTCCCATCCATAGCTTTGGGATTCTATCCAAATGTAATGACTGCAACAGTGAAACACGAAGAGCATAGTACAGCTGTGTACACTTACCATAAATGTAGATGTTTGAGTGTATTCACTGTTGCAGTCCGGGTTACCCACCCACCATCCCCCTTTCTATACCTTTTCTTTCCTTCACTATACACAAAAGCCTTTGTGGTGCATTTCCTTTTATATGAAGGTAAAGTTTGTTTCTAAAGGTGCATTTATATTTACTGTTTATTTTTATATCTATATAATTTTGCTCCCCATTTTGGGGGGCACCTGACATCTGGGGCAAGAAAAACTGAATAAAATGGCGTCGGCTGCATGTTTTATACCCCTGACAGCCTGACGTCATGGAAGAGGAGACAGGAACCGATGCAGGACCCAAGACTTTGTTATTCAGGCCGACTGAGGGCAACCTGCCAGCAGATTACCCAAATGTAATGACTGCAACAGTGAATACACTCGAGCATCTACATTTATGGTAAGTGTACACAACTGTATTTTGGTAAACATACTTTGCAATGTGGTTTTGACTCTTTAGAAACATCTTGCAGGCTGCTGTCACTGCATCTGTTCTTAGAAGGCATGCTTGGCTTAAGGAGCAAAATTTGCCAGATCATGTTAAAGCTAAATTACTGGATGCTCCCTTAAACCAAGACCGCCTGTTTGGCAACAAAGCAGTAGTAGTACTTAAAAAGATGGAGGAAAAAGCTAAATCTATGCAAACTGGTAAAAAAAATTCCTGCAAGTACAGCCTCCCAGATTTAGTAGGCATTGGCCTTCTAAGAATTGGTCCTTTCCTGTCTCTTTCAGGCCTTCTCAGTCCAAACCCAAGAACAGCAGACCACCTGGGCTACAGTCTCAAGATACTCACAGGCCTAAACAGTGGGGGGATCCCACTTCCAAAGCTGGAAGCAGTAAGACACCCCCTATGGACAGCTGTCACAATTACTTAACTTTAAACCTTCCAAGCCGTGCTCAACTGCCTGCTCCCTTAGGGGGAAAGCGCCCTGCATGCAAAAAGATGGGAACTCATTACCCAGGACAAATGGGTTTTAAATATAGTTTCCCAAGGATACAGATTCCACTTCCACACCTTACCAACCCCAAATGGTTGGCCAGACCTACCCCCAAATCAGTGGGCAGAGGCTCAACAGCAGGTTCTCTCTCTTCTAAGTATCAGGGCTATTCAACCTGTCCCAGCAGAATAAAGGGGACAAGATTTTTACTCGACTTTTCCTGGTACCCAGAAAAGACAGCTCCTGGTGTCCTATCCTGGACCTATCTACTCTGAACACCTTTTTGGTAATGCCAAAATTCAAAATGCTAACTCTTCATCAGCTGCTTCTTATGCTAGGCAAGGATGCCTAGTTGGCAACCTTGGACTTAAAAGAAGCTTACCTGCACATTCCAATAAGGGAATCTTGCAGGAAATACCTACGCTTCAGAGCAGGCTACAGGCACTATCAGTTCTCTGCACTTTCCTTTGGCTTGTCCACTGCACCCAGGGTATTCACAGAGTGCCTAGCTCCAGTCATGACATTTTGCAGGCAAAGAAATATTCAAATATACCCATACCTGGATGATTGTCTAATTCAGGCAGAAAGTCAGGACTTGCTACTGAATCATCTGGCATCTGTTAAGAAACTGCTAACCTCACTGGGGTACACCATAAATGAAAAGAAATCTCATTTAATACCCTGCCAACAAATTGTATTCCTGGGAGCAAGCTTGAACACAACTTCCCAGATGGCTTACTTCACGCCAGAGTTTGTCAGCCTACTTAAACTACTGGCCACAAAGACCCAGCTATCTGCAAGGAAAATCCTGCAAGCCCTGGGGTTCATGGCCTCTTGCATCCTACTAATTCAATATGCAAGACTGCATATGAGGAAACTACAATGGTATCTAAAAAGCCTACGGTGTCAACATTCTCAGGACCTGAAATCAATGATTCCGATCATTCCTTGTATAAAGACAGAGTTCCTTTGGTGGGCAGAGGCCTGCTACCACAACAAGGGACTGCCATTCACTCTACCCCCTGCCACCTAAATCCTAACAGACTCATCAGACTATGCATGGGGGGCTCACTTGGCAGGGCAGTGCATTCAGGGCAAATGGAACCCGAGTCAAATGCACCTGCATATCAATCAAAAATAAATGTTAGCTGTACAGAATTCTCTGACAGCCTTCAGGGACAATTACTGGTAAAGACAGACAACACCACTGTTATGTGGTACATAAACAAGCAGGGGGAAACCCACTTGTACCCCCTCTGCAGACTAGCCATGGCTCTGTGGAACACGGCCTTGAGCTACCAAGTGCACCTACAAGCTCAATTCCTGCCAGGCAAACTAAATACACTGGCAGACCTAAGCAGAAATCTCATGGACCCACAAGAGTGGAAACTGGAACCAAAGATATTCATTGTTTTGAGAAACAAATGGGGGAACCCAGAGAGAGACCTGTTTGCCTCCCATCACAACTACAAATTGGACAAATTCTGCACAAGGACTCCCCACAGACAAGCTTGGAAAGTGGATGCCCTGTCCTTCACCTGTGAACACCTCTCAGTTTATGCCTTTCCCTCTCTTAGGTTCATAGGTAGATACTAGGCTATCTGCCCTAGGGCATTTATAAGCCTAGCCAGAGTGTATTTGGCTTCCGCCTCCCTATTAGATTAGCCTACTGTGCCTCTGTAAAGTAGGTCACAGAAGGTACCCTTTTAAGATTAGTTTACTGTGCCTCTGTCTAGCAGGGACACAGAAGAGATCCCAGGGGTGAATTTGTGATTTCCCATCCATGCATCCAGATTTCGCTTGGAGGGTCAGCGAGGGGCTATGTCTAACATGAATTGGGATTCTATTCCAGAGTGAGGGGAGCCTCTGGGAAATGAATCTGTCCCTCCAGCATGTCCTATTCATTTTTGTGTTGAGGTTTAGGTCCCTGGAGTGTGTAGCTCTAAGGGACTTGGATTTTTTGAGGTGGAGCATGTCCATTAATTCTGGGTTTTACATGGCTTTGTACGTCAGGCATAGATCGCCTCTGAATAGGCGGTAATCAACTGAGTAGAGCTGGAGTTTCTTTAGTCGAGCTGCATAGGACATCTGTTTGTAGCCCATGATCCTCTTGGTGAGGTAGTTTTGGGGTCTCTTCAGTTGCTGCAGGTGTTGAGTAAGGTACATCCCAAAAGGGGCATTGTATTCAATTATGGGCCTGATGAGTGACGAGTAGAGGGGCACAATGACCTCTCTTGATCTAGATGCGAACCCTTTCATGATAAGGTGGGCTATATAGAAGGTCTTTCTAACCACTTTGGCAACGTGATTATCAAAGGAGAGATTACGATCTACGTTAGTCCCCAAATCTCTAATTACTTCTTCCATACTTAATGGATTACCACCTATGTGGTAATTTGTGGGCACCTTGTTTTTCCCAAAGGGGATGACTATGCACTTTTTAGCATTTAGCTTGAGGCCGTGGCTCTGGCACCAAGCATCCATCTCTGTGAGACCCTTTTGGAAGATGCTTGTGTCAGCTGAAGATTCGATTATGGCCCCCAGTTTGCAGTCATCTGTGAACTTTGTCAGCCATAATCCCCCCGTGTTAGCCTGAACCTCAGAGAAGTATATACCGAACAAGAGAGGTCCCAGAACTGAGCACTGTGGGACGCCACTTGTAACTGGTTTGGATTCGGACATGGCACCTGCGATTCTGACCATGTGGGTTATATCTCTGAGACAGTTTGCAACCCATCTTGTGATATAGGGGTTGACATTTAAGCTGGTAAGCTTATTTATGATGCCCGAGTAGGGTATTGTGTCGAAGGCTTTTGCGAGGTCCAGGTAGGCTGTGTGGACTACCTTGCCCTCATCAATGGCTTTGGTAACTGTTTCAAAGAAATCAACTAGGTTTAAGAGGCAAGATCTGCCCATAACAAAGCCGAATTGGGTAGGGTCCAGTGTCTGGAGGCTCCCAATGTCTTTGTTTATGAGTTCCATGATAATACGCTCCATAGCTTTACAGACCAGACTATAGTCAGGCTTATGAGGCAATAGTTTCCGGGGTCTGTTGTGGCACCACCTTTGTGGAGTGGGACCACTGTAGCTGTACACCATTCTTTGGGTACATATCCTGTAGTAAGGCTAAATTTGAACAGTGACTTAATGTGAGGGTTTAGCTCTTCTTGGAGCTCGTGTAAGACACAGCCTGGGACACCGTCCGGTCCCATAGATGCTGTGTTTTTTGCTTTGGAGAGGGCAGCTTTCACCTGTGCATCTGTGATGTCAGGGAGGTTACATTTCAATTGGGATAGGCATTTGCTCCTTTGGGGGGGAAGGGGGGGGAGAAGTTTGCACTGAATCTGTCTGCCAGGATGTTGGCTATGTCTGTAGGTTCGGTATATTTTGTACCGTTATGCAACAATTCAGAGTATATCTGGGAGTTTCCGCCCATGTTCCTGACATAACTAAAGAAGACCTTGTGATTATCTTTAGTGTCTAGGGCAATTTTTCTTTTGAAGCTGGCCTTTGATGATTTTATGAGGGATCGAAGTTTCTTGCTATTACGGATCAGAGATGCCTTCCCTTTTTGGGATTTTGCTCTGTCATGTAGTAGCTTCCTCCTTCTGTTGTATAGCTTATTTATGGCTGGGGTCCACCAGACCGGTCTCCTGTTTTTGGAGGAGTGAGTCTTGGTTTTATTTGGGATAGCACGATCCATGCATTCCTGCAGGTGCTCATAGAATGCATTTGTAAAGGATTCTGCGGATTGGGCTGTATTATCCTCTGGCCCAGGGGCTTTGAAGGATTCCACCTCAGTCTTGAGAAGTGCAAAGTTGGCTTTTGAGAAATTTTTTACAGTGATTTCCTTGGCTGGGGGTGGGGACAGGTTATGGATGTCCAGGGCAATTTGTTTATGGTCTGATCTTACCAATGAGGGGTTTACCTCTGGTGTGGAACATAGGGTCCCCATGTTGGTGATGACCAGGTCCAATATGTTCCCTCTTGTGGGAGTGGTGACCAGTTGTTCCATTGCATTAGAATTTATAAATTCAAGGAACCGTTGGGCGAGGGTGTTTGGGCTGGAGTAGTTTTCCCAGTCAATGCTTGGGTAGTTGAAGTCACCCAATAACATAGTGTTTGGAGAGACCTTCATATTCTCCAGTGTTCTCAGGAATGCCAGGTGGGGTTCCTGTAATAGAGAGGGTGTTCTGTAGCAGGCTACAAACTGAAAGGCAGTTTTGCCTGCTGTTGGTTGCACATGGATGGTTTCCGATGCTTCATGCAGTGCCACTAACCTGGAGGTGTAGGTATCTTTGATGAATATAGACACTCCCCCTCCTTTTGTGCTTCGGTCCGAGTTTTGGGGCCGAAACTCATGGTATGAGTTATAACCTGGTAGTGCTGGGGTGCTCTCTGGGGCCTTGAACCAGGTTTCTGTTACTGCACAGACATCGATATTCTCCATACTGAGGAGAGCCTTGAGTATGTGCATCTTGAGGTTTAGACTTCTGGCATTGAGTAGCATTACCTTTAGTTTTTTTATCCTTGGGTTGTCTATGGAGGTGGGTTTGTCCTTTGAGCCTTGCCTAAAAAAGGCACTATGGGGGTGGCAAGAGCCTTGGCCAGTATACAAAAGCCTAAGGGTGACAGGTGCAAGCCATCCCTAGCGAAGCAATATGGCTTGTCGAGCATGTCATCGCAGGCTAACAGACACTGGCTCCCCTTTGAATGACACCAATACTTTAGCCAATTGTTGAAACTGATCATTTTGTCTTTATACTGTGGCATCATTCTTGGTGAAGGCAAGATGCTACTCATGGTCAGGGTCATACCAGCTTGGGCTACATGGTCAGAGAGCTGCTCTATGTCTCTCTTCATTTAGTCCAGGGAGGTACGTCTCAAGTCATTCACACCAGCATGGACAATGGCGGAGTCATACTTGTACTTGCTTTGGAGTGACGTGAGTGCTTGCGTTATGTGAAGGATCCTGGCACCTGACAGGAAGCTTACAGTGATCTCCTTGTTCAGTCTGGTGAGTGGGATGTCAGTGTGCTGGACAATAGAGTCCCCTATAACAAGTGTATTTGGTGTGTTGTTTGGCCTTAAGGGCTGTGACTGTGAGGCACACTGATTTTGTGCACTCTTCTCGAAAGTTCTGCTAAAGATCAAACAGGACAAACCAAAGACAATACTGATTGCTCCAGACTGGCCACTCCAGCACTGGTACCCCCTCTTGCGCAGTATGTCACTGCTGGAACCATGGCACCTGCCTCAGACCCCTTCCCTGCTGTCCCAGCAGGAAGGCCAAATTCTGCACCCCCAGCTTCAAACACTGAACCTTGCAGCCTGGCTAATTACCTGAGCTCTCCAATAGCATCCCTCAGTAAGCAGGTGCTAGATGTCATTCTTGAGGCAAGGAGGTCTAGTACTAGAAAATCCTATGCTGATAAGTGGAAAATATACTGTTCCTGGAGCCAGACTCAGGGAATGGGCACAACAGTGCCCAGCTTACCGCATATTCTTCAATTCTTGAGTTGTTCCACAAGGGCCTTTCCTTCTCATCAATTAAAATTCATGCCTCAGCCATTTCAGCACACTATAATACTGAGCCACCACTCTTCTCTCACCCCCTGCTGAAACAATTCCTCAGAGGGGCCAAAATTTAAGACCACCCTACTCCAGCCTGGGACCTTAATTTTGTATTGGAAAAGATCACTCTACCTCCTTTTGAGCCAGCTGCAACTGCAGAGTTGAAATTCCTTTCTTGGAAAACAGCCTTCCTTCTAGTCATCACTTCCGTAAGAAGACTGTCTGAATTACAGGCCCTCATGGCATTGGAGCCCTTAATCATCTTCCATGCAGACAGGGTGTCCTTCAGGACCAATCCTTCTTTTATGCCCAGGGTGGTATCCAGTGTGGCCCTTAATCAGTCCATTCATTTGCCATCCTTCTTTCCTAATCTACAGAACAAAGGAGGATGAATTCTGCACTCTCTGGATGTGCACAGACAATTTAGATTTTATTTGGACAGGACTAAGCTTCTCAGAAAAACTGAACAACTGTTGGTTACCTTTGCTGTGGGGGTAGAGGGGAAGGTCATTTCAAAGAAACCATTTCTAAGTGGATAGGCCATTGCATTCATTTCTGCTATAAACACCATGGAAAACCTACCCCACAGGGGATAAGATCACATTCCACCAGAGCTGCATCTACTTCTACAGCCTTTCTCAGAGGTGTCCCTACCAAGGGACATCCTAGAAGCTGCTACCTGGAGCTCTCTACATACCTTCACCAAGCATTACCGATTGCCTATTTTTTCAAAATCCAGAGCTGGTTTTGCCACTGCAGTCTTGCAGGGCTTAATAGTTGGTCCTAATGCTCTCTAACTGCCTCCTCCCTTCCTTTGGGAGTCTACCCAAGTGTAATTACTGAAACAGTGAAACACAAAGAACATAGTACAGTTGTGTACACTTACCATAAATGTAGATGTTCAAGTGTATTCACTGTTGCAGTCCTGGTTAACCTCCCTCCAGCCCCCTGACTTCTCTTGGCTATACCTTTCTTCTTGTTTAGTGTATTTCAGCTTGCTGGTGTATTTGCTTTTTGTTGGAGGTGTAACCTTATATATAATTGCTTCCCATTCTGGGGGCACCTGACATCTGGGGCAAGAAAAACTGATGTAATGGTGTCGGCTGCATGCTTTATACTCCTGGCAAGCTGACGTCATGGAAGAAGAGACAGCATCCGACGCAGGACCCAAGATTTTGATATTCAGGCCAGCTGAGATCACCCAAATGTAATGACTGCAACAGTGAATACACTTGAACATCTCTATTTATGGTAAGTGTACACAACTGTACTTTTCACATCCCCCTAGTGTAATCCACATGACTTATCGTAAACTTTGAATGCTTCTAGCTAACAGGAAATCCCAACATTTGTGTAACCCATCAAAAACATGACATAACCAACCAATAATAAAATGCTTTGGAAGTCTAGGATGTGGTTTCTGCTGTTGGCCCTTTTAGTAACTGCATGTAGTTTGTTTCTGCAATATGCAGGAAAACAAAAATAGAATCAACTGCTGAGAAGTACCCTCAGTTAAACCAAGTCCAATTGTATGTAAAAAACAAAAAAGGGTACATCCAAAAGCTGCAATAATCACCGTGACTCCAGTCTTCACTTCAGAGTTTTAATGAAAAAACACAAATCCAATAGCGCTTTCACGTTCTACCAAACTTTTCATCAGACTTAAATGAACTAATGTTGAAGTCTAAGCCTTTATATAGTGTAGTATTCTTCAATTAAATAATTAAACAATTGAAATAATTAATATTTAAGGTGCTAAGGCAGATATATACTATACATATACTTTGAAATATTCTATGTACATAGTTTTGTATTTAAAAATCTATATCTGATCTATATGGATAAATACATATCATAAATACATGTTTATAAATATATATAAAAAAATTAAAAATTATATATATATATGTTATATATATATAAATGTTAAATATAAACATATATACATATATATCTTCCCACATTTGTTCAGCGACAAACAAACCTATCATAGAATAACAATGTATAAAAGCAAATACATATGAAAATGTTTATTAATGCTTAAAACTATTAGAAATGTATTAATATCTATAAGGTCTGGATGCCAAAAATGTTTTCAATGTAATCTTTTCATTCAACCCATAGGTTTTATGTGCTTGCAGTCTAAGAATCCATTTATTTTCCTTCTCTTCAGTATGATTTTTAATATTACCTAATCTATCAGATGTATTTATTAATTCCAATACCCTAAACTTAAAATGTGTCAAGTCATTTTCCAGAACATGTCATGCTAAAGCATTATTGGTGTTCTCCTTATTTATAGCATACAGATGTTCTCTAATGAACTTATTTGTTTTGCCCACATAAAAATGTGGGCAAGACAAACACTAGATAGACTATATTCCTAGATTTACAGTCTGCATAAAACCTAAAAGTGTAAAGACATCCTGTCACTGGGTGAATAAAACTGTCATCATTCGTAATATGGGCACATTGATTGCATGAGCGACATGCGAAAGTTCCTGATCTCTGTGACTTAACTCGGTCATTGTTGGTTTTCTCATAACAGAGAATTCTTTTCAATGACTTCATATTCCTATATGTAATGCTAGGTCTATCATCTATTAGAGATCTAATTTTATCATCCATTGTGAGAAATTTCCAATTGTTCTCAAGTATCTGCCTGATATATGTATTCCTATTGGTGAAAGGAATGGTCAATCTATTCTTACTTATATTGGCAGAAGATTGATCTCTGTATATAAAGTCTGCCTTTCTATGTAGAAATGGAATACCTCCTGCTGTTCTATATGTATTACTATATCTAAGACTCTCCTGAATCTCACTATCCTTATATCCTCTTGAAAGAAAGTTATTAGCTAATATCTGTCTCTGTTCATCGTATTCTGTGTCCTTAGTTGTTAATCTAGATGCCCTGCACATCTGATTTCTCATAATATTGGGATATATTTGTCTGGGATGCATACTATTATGATGCAGTAAGTTGTTTTTCCAGCAAGGTTTCCTATACATTGCTGTTTCTAAACCACCACTTCCTTTGGTCAATTTAACATCTAAAAATCTAATGTATAGAGAGAATGGGCACAATCATGTATATAACAAAGTCTTGTAGATCACTCGCTGTCCCATCCCAAATCACAAACACATAGTCTACAAAACGGCCATAGAATTTGATATGCTCACTGAATAGCCCATTGTTAAGGACATATGTGTTCTCCCAATATGCAAGTACCAAATTCGCATATGAGTTAGTGCATGGCGTCCCCATGGCTACTCCTTTTTCTTGTAGATAGTATGTCTTGTCATATAACAAGACATTATTAGTCAAAACCATATCCAAAATTAACATCCATTTGATAATCTTATTATTTTGAATACCTTTCTCTAGAAGGAGTAGTCCAACATATTCCATCCCTATATTGTTTGGTATTGAAGTAAATAGGGACTTCACATCTAATGTCACCAAAATATCATCATTCATTATTGGTCTCGCCAAACTACAACTGGCAAGATTCTCTAGAAAATGTTTGGTGTCCTTTAGTATCGAACTGATCTTAACCATAATAGGTTTGAATTGTTTGTCCAAATAAATGGACATTGACTCCGTTAGCCAGCCTCTACTAGAAACAATGGGTCTTAAGGGAGGGTCATATGGATCTTTATGAATCTTGGGAAGACCCCTAAAGGTGGGAACTAGGGGTGTCTCAACTAGAAAATACTTGTATAAATCCATATCAATCATATTACTTAGCAGGAGGTCATACAAATGACTATGTGTATCTTTAATTATTTTGTTAAGTGAAATAGCATTCAGCTTTCTGTAAGTAGATTCATCTGTTAACAAACTTTCCATTTTGTAATTATACATTTCCCTATCCATAACTATAATAGCTCCTCCCTTATCAGCTTGTCGTATAATAATGTCAGTATTGTTTTGCAAATCAGAAATAGCTTTCCTTTCGTTACTATTCATATTAAAGAAATCAGGTTTAAGATTACTTTGATTATATAAATCTATAAGGTCACTTTCACATGCACGTTCAAACATGTCTAAAAGTGGATGTAAATGTGGGACAAATACAGAAGGCTTTTTACAAACATTGACTTCCATAGTGCCTAATACATTAGTGTTGTCCTGTGCAAACATCATCTTTAAGGCTAAATTTCTTGTAAACATTTTAATGTCAATGATTATGTCAGTAGCATCAGTGTAACCTGATGGTATGAAATTAAGCCCTTTGTTTTGTGTATTTATGATATATATTTATCCATATAGATCAGATATAGATTTTAAATACAAAACTATGTACATAGAATATTTCAAAGTATATGTATAGTATATATCTGCCTTAGCACCTTAAATATTAATTATTTCAATTGTTTAATTATTTAATTGAAGAATACTACACTATATAAAGGCTTAGACTTCAACATTAGTTCACTGAAGTCTGATGAAACGTTTGTTAGAACGTGAAAGCGCTAACTATTGGATTTGTGTGTTTTTCATTAAAACTCTGAAGTGAAGACTGGAGTCACTGTGATTATTGCAGCTTTTGGATGTACCCTTTTGTTGTTTTTTACATACATTTGGACTTGGTTTAATTGAGGGTACTTAACTCAGCAGTTGATTCTATTTTTGTTTTCCTGCATTTGATACCTAAGAAGCTGCTGAGCCATGGCTGATGAACTTGAAATACTGTAAGATGTCGAGGCACAAGAACCTGAACAGGTATTTTCTCTAAAAGGCTTGATAAATATGACTACAAATCCTTTATTAAAATTAACATCAAAAGACCTCACAGCAAGTGAGGGTATTGACAAATATAGACAATTAAATATGGATATTATATTAGTTACTAGGCGTCTAGAGAATAAGTTACAGAAGTTAAAGAATGTACAATGGCAAAAACAGCATATGGAAGCTTGTTTAAGCTTCCGACTAGTGCCTAGAGGCTTGAGAATACTGAAGATGCCTACATTTGGTAATGCATATCCGGAACTTTTGTCCAAATGGCAGAAACTGAATCTCGACACAAGCTTTGGCTATATTAAATTACTAATTGAGCAATATGTCCTTGTTGAGCAAACATTAACAGCTGAAATTGATGCAATTGAAAATGAATTGGGGCAGTTATTTAATGCTAATGAACTTGTAGTTTTATTCAGTGGTCTGAAGAATATGGCTTTCTCTCTTGACACAAAAGCGATGCAAGATAAAAAGAGAAAGCTAGAAAGAGATTTTACAGATTTCCAAAAAGGTAATGTCTTCTCCTGGCTGAGAGAGAGGACCAACACCCGTTCTCGTAATACTGAAATGGAAAATTCTTCTACGCATTTGTTGCCGGCACAAAGAGATGTGACTAAAGGGACTACAAACACCATCAGTCAAATCGGATACGGTAATTGATGGAAGCCATGTGACCACGTCCTCTAGTGTTATGAGGAAAGTTATGAATAAACAAGAAAAGAAATGAGAAGTCGTTATTGAGGCTATGGTACATTCTAACCAGGAAGGAACAGCTCCGCAGTCCCTGGACTTTAACCATTCTGTCAACACGCACGATAAAGACGTGCGCAGGAAAATACCAAGAATGACATCTGGCAACAGCACTATGGAAGGAGATGTTTTTGTGGAGAGCCAAGGCTTTCCTTCCTTTCCCCTTCCTTTCAAGCAGTTCGAGAGGAAAGCATGGTCGCCTCAAAACAAAATAAGGAAACGAAAAAATACCGAAGAGACTTACGAGCAACAAAAGAGAGCCTTGAAACCGATTTATAGGACTTAGTTGTAAACATCTCGAGGTATGAATTAAATGAACATGAGCTCTCTGTTTTAAACAAAGGGCTTAATTTCATACCATCAGGTTACACTGATGTTACTGACATAATCATTGACATTAAAATGTTTACAAGAAATTTAGCCTTAAAGATGATGTTTGCACAGGACAACACTAATGCATTAGGCACTATGGAAGTCAATGTTTGTAAAAAGCCTTCTGTATTTGTCCCACATTTACATCCACTTTTAGACATGTTTGAACGTGCATGTGAAAGTGACCTTATAGATTTATATAATCAAAGTAATCTTAAACCTGATTTCTTTAATATGAATAGTAACGAAAGGAAAGCTATTTCTGATTTGCAAAACAATGCTGACATTATTATACGACAAGCTGATAAGGGAGGAGCTATTATAGTTATAGATAGGGAAATGTATAATTACAAAATGGAAAGTTTGTTAACAGATGAATCTACTTACAGAAAGCTGAATGCTATTTCACTTAACAAAATAATTAAAGATACACATAGTCATTTGTATGACCTCCTGCTAAGTAATATGATTGATATGGATTTATACAAGTGTTTTCTAGTTGAGACACCCCTAGTTCCCACCTTTAGGGGTCTTCCCAAGATTCATAAAGATCCATACAACCCTTCCTTAAGACCCATTGTTTCTAGTAGAGGCTGGCTAACGGAGTCAATGTCCATTTATTTGGACAAACAATTCAAACCTATTATGGTTAAGGTCAGTTCGATACTAAAGGACACCAAACATTTTCTAGAGAATCTTGCCAGTTGTAGTTTGGCAAGACCAATAATGAATGATGATATTTTGGTGACATTAGACGTGAAGTCCCTATTTACTTCAATACCAAACAATATAGGGATGGAATATGTTAGACTACTCCTTCTAGAGAAAGGTATTCAAAATAATAAGATTATCAAATGGATGTTAATTTTGGATATGGTTTTGACTAATAATGTCTTGTTATATGACAAGACATACTATCTACAAGAAAAAGGAGTAGCCATGGGGACGCCATGCGCTAACTCATATGCGAATTTGGTACTTGCATATTGGGAGAACACATATGTCCTTAACAATGGGCTATTCAGTGAGCATATCAAATTCTATGGCCGTTTTGTAGATGATGTGTTTATGATTTGGGATGGGACAGCGAGTGATCTTCAAGACTTTGTTATATACATGATTGTGCCCATTCTCTCTATACATTAGATTTTTTAGATGTTAAATTGACCAAAGGAAGAGATGGTTTAGAAACAGCAATGTATAGGAAACCTTGCTGGAAAAACAACTTACTACATCATAATAGTATGCATCCCAGACATATATATCCCAATATTATGAGAAATCAGATGTGCAGGGCGTCTAGATTAACAACTAAGGACACAGAATATGATGAACAGAGACATATATTAGCTAATAACTTTCTTTCAAGAGGATATAAGGATAGTGAGATTCAGGAGAGTCTTAGATATAGTAATACATATAGAACAGCAGGAGGTATTCCATTTCTACATAGAAAGGCAGACTTTATATACAGAGATCAATCTTCTGCCAATATAAGTAAGAATAGATTGACCATTCCTTTCATCAATAGGAATACATATATCAGGCAGATACTTGAGAACAATTGGAAATTTCTCACAATGGATGATAAAATTAGATCTCTAATAGATGATAGACCTAGCATTGCATATAGGAATATGAAGTAATTGAAAAGAATTCTCTGTTATGAGTAAACCAACAATGACCCAGTTAAGTCACAGAGATCAGGTACTTTCGCATGTCGCTCATGCAATCAATGTGTCCATATTGTGAATGATGACAGTTTTATTCACCCAGTGACAGGATGTCTTTACACTTTTAGGTTTTATGCAGACTGTAAATCTAGGAATATAGTCTATCTAGCACAGTGCCAGTCTTGCCCATATTTTTATGTGGGCAAAACAAATAGATGTTTGCGTGAGCGCATTAGAGAACATCTGTATGCTATAAATAAGGAGAACACCAATAATGCTTTAGCACGACATGTTCTGGAAAATGACGACACATATTTTTAAGTTTAGGGTATTGGAATTAATAAATACATCTGATAGATTAGGTAATATTAAAAATCATACTGAAGAGAAGGAAAATAAATGGATTCTTAGACTGCAAGCACATAAAACCTATGGGTTGAATGAAAAGATTACATTGAAACAATTTTTGGCATCCAGACCTTATAGGCATTAATACATTTCTAATAATTTTAAGCATTAATAAACATTTTCATATGTATTTGCTTTTATACATTGTTATTCTATGATAGGTTTGTTTGTCGCTGAACAAATGTGGCAAGATATATATGTTTATATTTAACATGTATATATATATATATAACATATATATATATATATATATATATAATTTTTTTTTTTTTATATATATATTTTTATAAACATGTATTTATGATATATATTTATCCATATAGATCAGATATAGATTTTAAATACAAAACTATGTACATAGAATATTTCAAAGTATATGTATAGTATATATCTGCCTTAGCACCTTAAATATTAATTATTTCAATTGTTTAATTATTTAATTGAAGAATACTACACTATATAAAGGCTTAGACTTCAACATTAGTTCATTGAAGTCTGATGAAACGTTTGGTAGAACGTGAAAGCGCTAACTATTGGATTTGTGTTTTTTCATTAAAACTCTGAAGTGAAGACTGGAGTCACGGTGATTATTGCAGCTTTTGGATGTACCCTTTTGTTGTTTTTTACATACATTTGTTTCTGCAATATGGATAATCCAGTGCTGTATTTTCCATCCACCTTAATTTTTGCTGGCATTGGAATCGAATACCCAATCTCTATCCTCAACCTATGAAACTCTTCTCCTCCATAATACTCCGCTGGACCATAACTCCTCAGATTTTGTTTGCCATTTCCAGTGACACACACACACACTGATGAAGGTATGCCAAGTGAAATTTCCTGTTTTTGGCTCTCCACAGTCTTCCTTTTCCTCCCTTTTTGTTATCTAATAGTCTTTATAGCTACGTGTTTCTATTAGTAAGATATTTAATTGAGTTATCCAATTTCTGTTGAACCATTTGCTCTGTTTTTTGGCAGGCTTTTTCTCTGACCTTTTCTCTTCAGGTATCAAAAATATGTTGTATAATTCTGTTCCTTTAGCTTTCTTTTCAGAATTTTCTACTGTTTTACTCTTGATGTTACAGGATCAATGATTTCATGAATTTGGATTTGTACAAATTTGGATAAGGCCTCAGGTTAAGGGTGTCGGTACAAGCTGCCCCTCTGCCAAGACATACGTCTATGTTTACGTCTTAGTACACATTTAAATGGTCAGTATAGTCAGGCTTGTGTAGTCCTTAGATGATTGAAGGGACAGATTGTTGGGAAAAGGGTTGTTGCCTGCTGCTTTAGCTGCAGTTGCCCTTTCAACCTCTCCTTTAAAAGTGAACAAGAAGAAGATAGAGAAACAGAGAGACAGGAAAGAAAAATGTGATGAGGCCAAAGTTAAAAATGAAAAACACACAGAAAAAGACACTCTTATCTCGCCCTTAGAAGCCCAGCCAGATTTAAAATCGGTAATACCTTCAGTTCGTTTACTTTCTTTTGAAAGTGTTGGAGGCAGTGCCTCCTCAGCTCCGATCTCTATCTTTGTTGGCTCCTAACTTAGACATAACCTTCCATGTGAAAGTGTTCAATATCGCCGTTTGTTCTTACACACGGGTTCAGAGCTCCGAACCCGTGTGTAAGAACAAAGGCGAGATAAACACATCACATGGAACGTTATGGTAAGTACATAACTTCTTTTTATGCCTACAGAAGTCCTGAGTGCCTTCTTAGCAGCAGGTCCAGCCTTTGGTCAGATCCATTCACTGCCATTACACCAGAGCCAGGGTTATCCCAGGTGCCATCTCTATGCATGATCCAGACTTATCCTTTTTGGACCTAGGAGGTCCCCTACAATTACCCAAACCTAGCAAGCCTATACAGTGTCTCCTTCCATCTTCTCTTCAAAGTGGTAGATAGTACAGTTGTTGCTGCAGGTACCAGTATTGCTACTTGCTGTCATGCCTTTGTAATTTTACAGATTGCTCAAAGATATCCTTTTTAAATGCTCCCCTTGACAGGTCCACACTTTTTGGTCCCCAATTAAAAGATATGCTGATTAGGAGTGAAAAGGACTGTAAGACAGTTTGTCATGGGGGTATGTTTCTCCACCACTCCAAAGGCCTTTGCAAGGAAACAGAGGGGGAGAAATATGTTCTTCTATAACCTGTTGCAGTTTTCCCAAGAATATCCTAGTCAATAGTGTGCACCAAGGAAGAGGGATCAGCTTCAGTGGACAATCCCCGGGGCAGAGGTGATTCATAGTTCCAGTGCTTCAGACGTTCCTTCTCCAGAAGGGCCTTCCAGTGCTTCTGAAGGTTTGCTTGGCTGCTGCATCCTGAATGCAGTCAGGGGAGTTTGATACTGCACTTACATGCTTGGGATGTTAACACATTTAACATCTGGGTGTTGAGCTCTTTCCAGAGATTTAATTTTACACTCTTCCAAATCTAATACTGAAAGTCTTCCCATATGTACAATTCCACCCACAGAGGGAAAAAGCAACACTGAAAATGGAAAAGTTGCTATCAAACCCTAGAATCCAAGTGGTCTCTCTAGAACAGGATCTGGGGTATATTTAAGGTTCTTTTTTAAGCTGAAGAACACATGGGACCTCAAACCCACATTGACTCTAAGCATGTTAAATTTATATGTCAAGCAAACCAAATTCCAGATGGTATCTGTTTAGTCCATTCTTCCTCTAATGAGGAAGAAAGAATGGATATGCTCAGTGGGGCCCCAAGCACAGACACACACAAAAATAGAGAAGAGCTTCAGGAGGTTCTCGCACTGCAGGCTGGGAGCCTGTCACTGCCAAGTCTGAGCACTGCCATTTCTTCTCACCACAGCCCCCTAGGTGTTCAGAAAATGTATGACTGTGGTGGCATCCTGGCTCAGATAGTAGGGCTTTTGGATGTTTCCTTACATAGATGACAGGCTCATCACAGCAATATTAAGATAGTCATTGATCCAATCAAGGGACTTGATCTTTCTGTCCCTGAGAATCAAGGCCAACTTCAAGAAATCCAAACTAGAGCTTGTTCATAGTCTAGAATTTATTGCATGCCACCAGAACACTACCCAACAAATAATAAAGCTACCCCAACAGGATTATTTCTGTAAATATTCTAGACAATCTGGTCTTTTTGCATGCAAGGCCACCTCTTTTCATTCACTGTTTTCTTAACCATATGGCTGGAGCCATTTGTCTTGTACCTGTGGCAGGATACTTTATGAGAACACTAGAGTGGACTCTGTCAGTTAAAAAGTCCATTTACTCTGTCAGTGAAGACCATTTACTCCCATCATTGATCTTTCTGGTCTACCTTGCCAACATGACTTGAAAATGTCCATTTGTGGATGCCCTCCATTCATGATTCTCTAGTTTGTCCCTTTGCACTTTCCCTACGCAAAGCTACAGTGACCGCTGATGCTTCCATCCTGTGTAGCAGGCAGTACAGACAGAAAACTTTCCAACCCACCTGGTTTCAATCACAGGCACAATTACACAAAAATGTTTGGGAGATGAGGCCCTGTTATACCGTTTCAGGACTGCCTTACCAATGGTGTTTAAATGATTCCGTCCCAACAAAGCTGCTGTGGAGTGGTACTTGAACCAATGGGAGGAACCTGATCCTGTCTACTATATCAAGAAGCTATGAAGGTTTGGCATTTGGGCAGTGCCCTCGCAACACTTTCTGATAATGCCCATACTGGTGAAATACATCACTCTAGTGCACAATCTAAGCAAGGCCATTTTAATGCCTCATGAGTGGCCTCAATTCAAAAGCAGCAGCTCAAATTTTCTGCCACTGGGGACAACCATGCTACAACATTTTTAATATACCTTTCAACATCAGATCCAGCATCTTCTTTGCCCTGATTCATACATTTGGATACTCTTCTACATGTTTGGTTCCCTGGTCTCTTGTATGCTTATCCCCCAACTCCCTTGATGATCGTGTTTCTGCAGAAAGCTACCTGTTACAAAGCATCTCTGATCCTCATTGCTCCCTTCTGGCCTAGACAAGTCTGGATTTAATTCCTGTGGCCTCCTCTTTACCTGCCCTTGGTTTCTGGACTACATTTCAGATCTGATCTACCACTCTTCTGGCCAGTCTCGCTAAAATCTGAAATTTTAAAAACAAGCTTGGTTCTGCCAGTTCAGATGCTAGCCAGGGATGCCATGATTTTCAAAAAAGAGTTTCACATTCTTTTCTCATCCCAGGAGTCATCTACTTGGGAAATTTATGCCAATAAATGGAATTTTGTTTCCTATTTGGACCATATCCAAAAGGCTGGATCCCTTTTCTGCTCCACCCAAGGCAGTTTTGAATTTTCTTGCAGATAATTTTTACTCAAGGTTTAGTTGTCCTACTGTTAAGGTCCAGATGACAGCCATTTCTAATTTCCATGTTGGCCAAGGTCACACTATCATTGCATTTTTGAAGCCTTCCAATGCATTTTTTAAAGGTACCTTTTATGTTGGCCTCCAATAAAAGATTCAGCTTCCCCTTTGGATTTAACTTTCCTGCTTCAATCCTTGACAAAACCTCCATTCAAGCCAGCGGCTAAAGAGGCCCTCAAGTTTTTATCGTGGAAGACACGTTTTTTTTTTAATTGCTATTAATTCAGAAGAGTTTTCCGAGTTGCAGACTTCAGCCTGTTGGCCTCCTGAGCTTATGGTTTCCCTGAGAACCAATCAAAATTTTCTTCCTAAAGCGGTCTCGGAATCAAAACATTGAGTTGCCTGACCTGTTACATAAATTCATCAATAAAGGTGAGTACATACTTCATTGTCTAGATGTCCATCATCAGTTAAAGTTTTATTTAGCTAGAACCAGATCTCTTAAGAAATGTAATTAACTTTTTGTGTCCATTTTCTAGAGCAAAACTTAGGTAATCAATTTCAAAAGTTAATTTGCCCAGATGGTTTTCCAGTTGTATACACACAATGTATTCATTGAAAGGTATTTCCTTGCTCTCTAAACCAAAGGCCCTTCTATCAAGGGAATAGCTATTTCTGCAGCCATTTTTGGTTGCAGTTCTTTGGATGTCATCTGTACAGTTGTCAGATGGGCATCTACTTATATATTTATCTCTCATTACAAGTTGGGTATCCAGTGTAGGTCTGGAACAACCTTCAGCTTCACCATAGTGTGAAGCATGCTCTCCTAGGCCCATCAAATTGAATGTCTGATGACTGACCCAAAGGATGAGGCAGACAAAAGAGACATTGAATATGAAAGTTAAGTATTTACTATAACACTAGCTCATGTTGTCTTTTTCCATTCTCAGCCACCTGCCTTACCCCTTCCAAATTCTGTCTGCTATTTTATGACTCAATGTGAATCTTTCAGACCAGTCTGAGATGTGACCATAGTACCATTGCTAGTTTTCTTCCCCTTCTTTAAGAAAAAGATTGTAGTATCAGAGAATTTTTGCTCCTATGAAAAGTTGGAATATTTTCTGGGCAAACTCTGAGGAGCCTCAGGCTGGGCATTATGGGCAAGGGGGCAGAGCTTTGTAGCTTAAAAATATAATCAAAGGCTGAGATGGATGGAACACAACATGGATCTAGTGTTATGGTAGATATGTAACTTTCAATCTGATGTCTTATACATTCAGCTCAGTGAATGTATTGTCAGTTTCTTATTGCTCCAGCATGTCTCACAAGGCCTCTGGCTTCAAACAAATGCAGTGGTTGTGGGGAAAAAGATTCAACCCAAAAGAGCCACACAACTTGCGTGTTTCCTGCATGGGGGCGGAACATGTCACTGGTGAGTGCGAGTCCTGTGCTTCTTTTGGGGCCAGGGCTTTAGTGGACTGTAGAAATAAATTTGTTGTAAAGAGGATTCTCCTTGCCAAGTGGGAGAATTGATGCCTATTGCTTCAACCTTAGCTTCTACTGCCTCCCAAAAGAAAAAAACTGACAGACCCAAGAGTTTAAAAGCAAAATGAAAGGGGGGGGGGATGAGCAAAAAGACATCCAAGGATCCCAAACTGATAGATCCAACACTGCACCAGGAACAAGAACAGATTTGAATTCTTCCTCTTGCTTGTTGCTTCTCCCTGGAACCAGTAAGTTGTAGATTCCATTCACCCATCCTGCAAGATAGACATTTGGACCACCTTTTCTTTCAGTCAGCAAGAAGACTGAAGCTGATGTTGATAGGATAATGAAAATTTCTGTACTCCGATTCAGATGGGGATCCTCCAAGCAAACCCTCCTCTGGGGTCCCTAGGTCTTTTCCAGTCAGGTCCTCCTTTGAGTGAGTTGGGACACCCAAAGTCCCAATCCGCAGTCCTACTCTTTGTCCAGGTTTTCACAGTACAGAGCAGTGCCTGTGAAAGAATCTTTTCAGAGCAGTGTGTGACTTCTGCGAAAGCTCTGGCTCCTTCCCTTACCCTTTCAATTCCAGCTCTGTCAGATCGTAAAGGGTCTTAGAGCTAAGGTTCAGGGGTTGAGATTTATTCAGAGCCCTCTGTTTCCTTTGGTGCCTTGACCTTAGACAGCTAGGTACCGAGTTGAGTCAGCTAGATTTGTACTCTCCTTGAGATCTTCGGGTCCTGGCAGTTCATCCTTGGTTTTGATTTCAACTTTGGCATTGAAAGGGTCCTCTCCAGATTTCAAGAGTTTTTTTTACATTTGTTTGGTCCTGTCCCAACTTGTGCCTGGTTTTGTTGTTTTGTCCAAACATCCTATCTGTCAAGGGCAGCCAACCTCATTTAACCTCGAGGATCCTCACTTTTCACATCCCCATTCAGATTCCAAGCCTTCCACAGAGCATACCCTTGGGGAAAGTCAAAGGAAATGTACATGTAAGAGGAGGCATATCAACTCTTCCCAGGAGTTATTCACAGAAGATATTTACTTTGAGGAAGGGTTGGTGTCCCCCCAGGAAGTCAGCTCCTTGGGAGAGATCTGGAATTGATGAAGCAAAGGGGGGTTGGCATACAAAGCCCCATCCCAAGAGGTGTCAGTATTTTCTGAAGCTTTAGGGGCTGTCTAATCTGCTGCCTGGATGGTTCCACTTGCTGAAGAACTCATAGATTTAGTCTTACAAAAGGCCTGGAAGGAGCCTGATGTGATGGAGCTATTTCCTAGGAAACTGAATGTGATACTCATGTCTACCTAGTGCAGGTCACACTGGAGCAAGGGTCACCCAATTGATGTTATGGTGACAGCAGCAGCCATAAATAAACTTTCTGAAGAGAGCGCCTCTGTCCATCCTGCTAACAGGGAGTATGGGATATTGCACAGATTTGGAGGGGAACTGTGCTTCAGCAATGTTTGGTCTTCATGTCCTGAACCACTTATAAGTTCATAGAAAGTTACTAGGGTAAGAACCTTAGAGCTTTACAAGTATAGCCATATTTATCCTGAGTTGTCCCAATTGTATGTGGTTAGGCGAGTGAAGTTAGCAGAGGTAAGGGTCTATGGTAGTTAATACTGACTTCCTTTGTCCAGGTGGGGCATGGATACCACTGCAGGAATGAATTTGTGGTCACCCATCCATTGATCTAGATTGCTTTTGAAGAGGGTCAAGAAGGTACTCTGTTTCGCATGAACTGGAAGCTTGTCCCGATAAGTGGCAGTCTCTGGAAGATGCAGCTTTCTCTCCAGCATAAGCTCTTCATGTCAGAGGCTAGGTTAAGATCCCTGGAGTGAGTGACCTTCATGCAGTTTAATTTATGAATGTGTAGCATTTCCATCAGGGCCTGTTCAGAGACTGCCCTGTAAGCCAGGCACAGGTCAACCCTTAGCAACCTGTAGGAGACAGAATACTGTGACAGGACTTTCAGTCTTACCGCATAAGACTTGATCTGATGATGTCAATCTTCATTTATTCTTGACTTGTGGGTTATGGTTCTGATCCTCGAAACAGATCTGGCCATCCTATAGCTCACGTCAGCCAAAAAAATCTATTCAGCTGCAAGTCTACCCGCAATACCCCTCTCCACAGTACCTTAGATCTCGTTTGCCGCTCTTATGACAAGACTGGTCAGCCAACTCTCTTGTAGCTATGTAAATTATTATATTTAATACCTCAATAACTACTTTCAGATCACTATCTGACATTTCTAACCAATGAACAAATTCTACTCTATACTACTGTTCTCAACCTACAAACATATAAATATGTATTATATATTGTATATATGTTGCAGTTTAACTGTTCTTAGTTTGCTATTTAATACAAGTTGTTACTGCACCTCTCTGCTACTGTGTATTGTATTTTGTTAACTTTGAATTATCTAGCTTTTCTCTGTACTATGTAGTCTGAATTATGTCATTTATGCTTTGTACTATGGAGCTTTTCTCCCCGGGCCTCCACTGAAAACTGGCTCTTTGAGCCCAGTGGATCTCCCCGGTCACCAAACTGGAAATAAATAAATAAAAAATATTTTTTTCTTCTTTATCTAAGATTTTTTCCTACCTTTGAAAACTTTGGTCTACCTTTAGCATGTGTGCTGTTTTTTTCCATTTTCTTTTCCCCTACCATTGTTGGTAGTTTCTTCCTTTCCCTCTCTTTCTCTTTACTGTTGGTAACCTTCCTACAATTGTTGGTAGATTTTCCCTTTTTCAGTGTGCGTGAGTTTCTAATTTCTAAACCTTTTTCTTTCCTTTCTGCATTCCTGCTCATTTTATTCAGGAATATGGCAGAAAAGCCTAAAAGTTCCACTACGGGGTTTCAACAATGTATAGAGTGCAGCAGGAAAATGCCAAACTGATAATGAAGCCAGTGTTTACTCTTTGGGTGTTCCCAATTTGAGTATTGACTGCTCCATCTGCCAGGGTTTCAGTAATAGAACCCTGGCAGAGAGGAAGAACAAAGTTATTCTTAAAGGGCTGCTTAAAGCCCCTTTTGAGGAAGCCTTGTTCAATGCCGGCCAGACGCCTCAATCAAAATACTTCCATTCAGTGCCAATGTCTCCATCAGCACCAATTGTCAAAAAACATAAACATGCTTCTGAAGGTTCCTCTACGGAACTGAAAGTTAAGGTTCCGAATCTTTTGGAATGGTCTGGATCTCCGGCACCAAAAAGCATACTTTGCCTTCTATACCAGCTAAGACTATTGTTCAAAGTTTGACTGCCACTGTTCCAATTATGACTATGGCTCTGACACTGGCGCCGACTGTCATTTCTGCCATGTCTCTGCTGTTTTCTCCCATGATACTGCAGACAGTGCCGAAGGTGGTTGTATCTATAGAACTTAGGTCTACCTATTCTTCCTCCTTAGACCCGTTCCATGGACAGCTCCCTAGCCCATTCTTAGAGGTATCCAAATTTCCTTCTGGACTGTCCATGCGCGCCACCAGAAGTCTCTCTTAATACTGTTAGTTTGGTGGGTCAGATCATGACAGTCCATGGTCTCCCATCATCTACTCAGGCCCCTCTCCCTTCTGGTGCAGAGGTTTTTTTCTCCTTCCACCCCCATCTTATTCTCCTCCTCTGACCTCTGCACAAGCTTTAGAGTTCTCAACTCCAACTTTACAGGTTCTGATGGCTTTGGCACCGACAACACTTCTGTCTTTGCCGAGTCTGGCTGTGATTCCCTTGATGCCTTTGGCACAGTCTGATCCCTGTGACCGTGCTTGCACCATCAGGCCCAGGGGGTTTGAGCCGGCCCCGAGTTATTCTATGGAGCCAACCATATCTCCTCTAGCAGTGCCATCAGGGGACCTGTCCTCAGTTGCGGTCTGTCGGGTGGGATTCTTGGGGCAGGGTGCGACATCTGTTCTGAGTTTGTCTCTCTTCTGGGCTCCCATCCCTTCTCAGAGGGTCTTGCCTTTCAGACTATGGAAACAGCTTTGGCCAGTGCTTCGTCTCAGGTTGCTGCTGGGTTACCAAAGTCTTCCCCTGTCACACCTGATTTTTCAGTTCTGCTACCAGCCTCGACTCCTGGACAGTGAGCACCAAGGTCGCAAGACTTTCCCATTAATGGCACTCCCTCTTCCAAGTCATCCTCAGATTTTTCCACTGAAGAACCTCCTCAGAAGAGATTTTGCAAGAGGAAATGGCCTGATTCTCCTGAAGAATCCATCACAGAAGACACGGATTTTGATGAAGGGCAGGGTTCCCCATGGTCACCCCTGGAAGACATCTCCTTTGGAGACATTCTTGAGACCCTAAAACAGAGGGGTGATTGGAAGTCCAAAGACCCATTTTCAGAGGAATCTGTGTACTTGCAGGCTTTTGGTGTACACCCATCTAGCTCCTGGGTTACCCTGTCCATGGATGACTTAATCAAACTGATCACTCAGCAGGCTTGGAAGGCTCCTGATTCTGTAGAACCAGTCCCCTGGAGACCTGACAAAATTCTTTCTGCTGCTGAAGACCAACCACATTGGGCTTAGTAGTTGATGCCATGGTGGTAGTAGCCGCCCCAAGAAAGAACTAGCCAAGGAAAGTTTTACTGTCCATCCCCCAAACTGAGAGTCCAGGGCAATGGACAGATTTGGGAAGCGGGTCTATGCATCATCAACCTTCTCCATCAGGTCCCTGAATTTTTTGGCACATTTTGCAAGACTTTAAGGGGATCTGGTCAAAGAGCTGTCAGATACCCAGCGGGAACAGTCACTGAGGTGGTCCAGGAAAAAGTGGCCTCCTAGCTAGCTACCCTGGAGTCTATTTTGAACTCGTCCATGAGGCTCACTGCACATGCAGCCGAAGGGGCGACCATGTCATCAGGTTCAAGTGTTGCTATTTGAAGACATGCTTGGATGTGCCTGTGTAAGTTTACAGAACCATTCAAGTCTTCCTTCATCAATGCTCCATTTGACGGATCCTCTTTGCTTGGTCCCAAAGTAAAGAAAACTGTCCAGGTGTGAAAAGGATGGAAAGACTTTGCTGTGGGTGTACATTTTTCCACTCCTCAATGATCCTATTCCAGGAATCAAAAGTGTGGTAATATGTGGTTCAAGAAATCCCCTAAGCCTTTCCAGGATACACGTAGTTCAAACTCCCTTCAGGGCAGAGGGGGATGTTACAATAGAAGACACCATCCCAGAGGCAGGGGTGGTCTGCAGAATCAGAGTTCTGGGAACTCATTCTCTGGTCAACCCTATCAATGCTCCTAAAGTGGAGCCCAATTACTTATCTCTGGAGGCAGTCTGAGGAAGATTTTCCTTGCACCCAGATGCCTGGCAATGCATAACCACTGATGTCTGGGTGCTAAGAATCATTTACAGAGGTTATCTATTCCCCTTCACCTTTTACCTGAGAACCCCAGCAAGATTCCCTGATGTTCCACCCAGTCAGAGAGTTCAGGCAGCAATAGAAGTACAAAAGCTGCTAGAAAAAGTCATCCAAGAAATCCCACCAGACCAATTAGGATCCAGTTTTTACTCAAGATTCTTTTTAATGCTAAAGAAAACAGGAGATTGGAGAATAATTTTGGATCTCAGTATTCTAAGCAAATTTGTCCAACAGGCAAAATTCTGGATGATCATGGTTCAGTCAAGTCTCCCCTTCTTACAGAAAGAAAATTGGATGTGTGGTCTATCGACTTTCAAGACCATCTGAATTAGGAGCCAGTCATTTCCAATTCAGAGTGCTACCCTTTAGCCTCACCACAGCCCCCAGGGTGTATGGCAGCAGTCACAGCACATTTTGAGGCTGCACGGATTCCAAGTGATTCCTTACCTAGACAACTGGCTCCTCATTAATCCCACCAGGCAACTACTTCTGCAAACTACAGACTTCATTCTGAAGCTATCCCAACAGTTGTGCATCATGGTCAATCCTGCAAAATCTCAGCTAATCCTTTCTCAGGACATGGAATTCATCTGAGCTCACCTCAACATTGTATCTTTGTATAGCATTACGTCCCCTACACAGGTTACAGAAAATACAGTCACAGGTTCATTCTCTTCTTCGCTCAAAAATTTCTGCTCAGCAGATTATACAGGCATTGGGTTCTATGGCAGCAGTGATGACATTAGTTCCATTGGCAAGATTTCAGATGAGACTTCCCCAGTGGTTACTTGCAAACCAATGGTCTATTCTGACCCCCCCCAGGACCATCTAGTTTTCATATCCAATCGATTCAAGAATGACCTAACCTGGTGGATGCACTCAGAGGAGATTCTTCTAGGCTGCCACTTTGTTCCCCCTCAACCCAAGGTGATAGTGACCACAGATGCTTCCCATATGAGGTGGGGGCATTACCTCGGGAAGACAGTCCAAGGCACTTTGTCCCCCTCCAAGGCCAACCTGTATATCAGTGTTGTAGAGCTAAGAGCAGTGCTTCTAGCATTGCAAGTATTTCACTCTGCCTTAACTATAGGGGTGATAGCTATTCAGTCGGACAACATGTCTGTAGTCTGGTACATCATCAAACGAGGAAGAACCAAGTCCTACCCACTGTGTCGGGAAGCTCTCTAAGTGTGGCAGTGGGCTGTAATTTCCAACTGCTTTCTAATAGCAACACACATCCCGGGGAGTTCAAACATGATTGCAGACAAACCTGAGCAGATGCATCCTCATGCCTCACAAGTGGTCTCTGAACTCCAGAGCAGTGAAGATCTTTCATCACTGGGGCCAAGCTTGCTATGACCTGTTTGCTTCATCCCTAAACAAGAAGTGCAGAAGCTACTTTTCCCTATTTCCCCTGCAGGGGGTGTCCCCCAGAGACACTTCTCCATGACTGGCCTCAGGGTCTCCATTGTTCTTTTCCCTCTAATCCCTCTTTTTCTCAAGAAAGCAGCTTGGTTGAGAAGCAAAGTGATCTTCATTGCTCCTTGTTGGCCTCAACAGATATGGTTTTCCTTCCTTTGGCCTCCTACTCTACCCATGGACTGGTGACCCAGTTCCAGATATTTTGTCCCACCCCCAGGGACTAGTGCATCCCAATCTTTAGACTCTCAATCTAACTGCTTGGTTTCTCCAATTCCGATAGTTGCCAGGCATAATGATATACCTTCCCCTGTGTGACATATTTTTGTTGCCATCTCATAAACCATCCACCAGTAGTCTCCACATTAGCAAATGGAAGAGATTTTTTTATGTGGGCTTCTTACAATTGTTTGGATACCTTTTCAAAGCCAGTGAAAACATTCTGGAGTTTCTAGCTGCCAGCTTTAATAAATGAGCTTCTGCTTCTACAATCAGGTTATCTTAGCAGCTATTTCAAGTGTTCATAACAGTATCTGGGACCAACCCTTAATTTCTCACAGACTTTGTAAAGATTTTTTTTTAAGGGCACAATACACTTGAAGCCCCATTTCAAAGGTCCTCTCCCACCATGGGATTTGACTCATGTTACAATCCCTTACTTCACCTCCATTTAAACCTGCAGCTACATGTGATTTAAAATTCCTTTTTTGCAAGATATTATTTCTCATAGCTGTCACTCTGGTGAGATGAGTCTCTGAATTACAGGCTTTATGTTCTAAAGCTCCATATTTAGTTTTCCATAAAGACAGTGTCACTCAGAACTATCCCAACTTTCCTTCCTAAAGTGATTTCAGAGACCAATATCAACCAGTCTATAGACTTTGCCTGTATTTTTCCCAAATTTTTCTAATAAAGGCAAGTACTGCCTGCACCTTCTGGATGTACATAGGCAATTATGTTTCTATCTAGATAGAACTAAACAATTTAGACAATCAGAAAAGTTATTTGTATCCTCTGCTAGTACAACTTTGGGCAAACTGATGTCCAAGGTGACTCTGTCCAGGTGGTTAAAGGATTGCAAATCTTTTGTTTAAATCAACGATGAAGCTCCCTATGCCAGTGAAGGCATATTCTGCTAGATCGATGGTGACTTCCATGTCACAAATTCGCACAGCTGCGACTTGGGCTCTAAGCCCCATACATTTATTACTCCTTACAAATTGGATATGGTCTCCAAAGGGAGAGCACCCTTTGGTTCTATGATTTTCAGGAATGTTCTTCCATAAGGCCACCCAGGACAGGATCTAAGGTAGCTGGGGACTCTGTCCCACAAGTCAAGAATAGATGAAGATTGACAACATCAGATAAAGAAGTTATGTCTTACCATAATATTCTATCTTTATTGTCTATCTTCATCTATTCTTGCATCACTCCTGCCTGCCTCCTCCTTTAGACTTTTGGTGGAGCAACATCCTGTCCTGGATTTTTATTGTTAGGGATACTTTGGACAAGGTTTCTGACTTGTATTACAGTGTGTTCTGCTTGATTGCAAACTTGATCGGAGGTAATGTGGAGAGGGGTATTGTGGGAAGACTTGCAGCTCAAGAGATTTTTTTTTGGCTGACTCAAGCTATATAACAGCTGGAAGATTGGAACCGTAACCCACAAGTCAAAAACAGATGAAGATGGACAACACAGATGGAACATTATGGTAAGAAATGACTCCTGTGAGGTGTTATCAAGATCATGCAGTCTATAATAGAGGTCAAGCAGTTTTAATAAATGTTGTAATTGTATAAGTATATTATAAAGGTTATATATTTAGAAGAAGTTTTTTATAGATATTTTTTACATATTGGCATGTATTTATATTTTTCTGATGTCATAACAACCTTATGAATAATAGTATTTTAATATTATTCTCACCCATTAGTATGCTTTTGTATGTAGTATATAGAGGTTAAACTATAAAATTTTTTATTTTTTAATTTTTTAATCTATTTAGGTAGGCTTTTTAATATATTGAGAGTATATTTATTGATTACATATTTTATAAATATACATATAGGTCATAGATAGGAATATCCATATATTGCACCCTAGTAATTAAATAACTGTTACTTCTAGGGACTATAATTCTAGATTTATGATTTTAAATGAATGAAAGAGTATATGAATATATTTGATAATATTTATTTTATATTAATAAACATCATTAGTTACCAATATAAGAACGATAGAATATGTCCGTTAGATTATTGATAGGTCCAGATTGTAGTTATATATCAATATTAATGTTAGTAACTAGAATATAGGTATGTTCTTGAAACTGTACTCTATATTTAGGTTTTGAGTATAAGTTTCTGTTCTACACCTTGGAGGATTTTATTTATAAAAATATGCTACGGAGTTTAATTTTGTTCGCAGCATAAGTGTATATGACCGCTTAGTTATAGCGATCGAATTGGTTGCAGGAATGCACGCTATATATGTGTATTACTCGTTAGAGCTTTCCTGAATAACTTAACATAGTGACATCATGTTGATATGACATTAAGGCATTTAGAATATACACATTACGAAAATGTAGGACTGTATTCAAATTGTGACAACAGTTTTTTAGTTACGGTCGGGGATGACCGGCAATTTGTTTTGTTTTTTAACATATATAATTGACTAATGAAATGGGTTTGAATCAGTGTAGTTAATGTCTTAATTGTTTTTAATTAATGTTTAATTGTATGATGATCCCGCCAAAAATGTGTATTTAAATGAAAGTTTGTTAGTGTAATTTTATCTGAAGAAGCGTAGCCAGTACTACGCGAAAGCGCTCATCTTACCTCTAATAAATTTGTCTTGATTTTTATATTGTGCCTATTCATTGGATTTTTGCCTACCAGAAGACGGACTACATCGTGGTTTTACCTCTCATTGTTGTTATTACATTGTATTACAGTGTGTTCTGCTTGATTGCAAACTTGATCTGAGGTAATGTGGAGAGGGGTATTGTGGGAAGACTTGCAGCTCGAGAGATTTTTTTTTGGCTGACTCAAGCTATATGACAGCTGGAAGATTGGAACCGTAACCCACAAGTCAAGAACAGATGAAGATGGACAACACAGATGGAACATTATGGTAAGAAATTACTTATTTTTTTGTGTACTCTTAATTTTTTGGTGAGAAACCCTTCTAGTCTCTAATTGTTGCAGGTGTCTGGTGAGGTACATGGAAAATGGAGCATTGTACTCAAGTACTGGTCTGATGAGGGCCAAGTATGATGGAATTGTAACATTTTTGATCAGGATGTGATGCCATTACTTAGAAGATGTGCCACATATGAGATTTCCTTACTGCTGTGGATAGGTGGTGGTCAAAGTACAGGTTGCTATCAACCTGAGTACCCAGATCACGTACAACTGGGTCTACACTGGGGGGGGTGCTGTCTATGATGTAATTGGCAGGGATGTCCACTCTCCCAAAGGGAATAATGATTTTTTTTGTGTGCATTAGGCTGGTCAAACAGTATTACTCCTATACAAATCACAGTTAGCTACTGGACCCCAAGTTTGACTCAAGATGCCCAAACTGCCTATCTAGATCTCTTCAAATCTATCAAAATTCAATTTTTTACCCTGATCCTGGGTGACTTTAGCTTCCCATAGACTGGAAGAAATACTTATGCCAGAACACAAATGCCCAGAGATTCCTCGATTTTGTCAATGCAAATGCTTTAGAACAGCTAGTCGGTAACTCCACAAAAGGTTAGAATATCTTGGACTTGTATTACCCAACATGAGTAACCAGTGCAGCATCATCCTTCCTTGTAAGATCCAACCATGAAAGAGTCACGTTCGAAGTCAGTATGTCCCCTGACCCCCCCCCCCCCCCCCCAGCTAGAGTCAAACAAACAAAGAAACTTCTCCAAAGCTGATTATACCGTCCTGCAGGAGAATGTAAACAGCTTCACAGCTCCCTTCACCCTCTCTAGGAACTGGCACCAGTATCCAAAACTATAACAAATTACTATATGAGCATTTATATAGATGCAATAGAATCAGGAGTACCTGACAGGACTAACTCATCCTCCGCAAGGAAGAGTAAACCTTGTCTGGTGGACATCTACAATAAATAAACTCTATAACAAAAGAAAAAAAAATCCTGTCCAGGACCAAGAAGAAGCAGGTGGCCAATTGGAAGCAATCTCTCCTTAGCCTAAACAAGCAAATAAGAGCACTAGTGAAATCCTCCAAAGCAAACGTTTGAGTCCAAATTGGCCACATCTGCTAGAGACAATCATAAGGCCTTCTTCACATATGTATGTAATCTCAAGGGTAGCGCCCAGATCTGTTCAGAACTTATACAAATGTGGTAGATATAGCAAACTTGCTAGCTGACAGATTCAGTGAAATTTCACCCCTCTGTCCCCTCCATCAGTAAATAAGGACATTCCCAGTACCTGCCCTCTTCCCCTTATATTTAGGGATCAGGTCATCATTGCTTTCTCAAAAGCAAAAAACACAGCCTCCATGGGACCCAGTAATATCCCAGGCTGCACCCTACATGAATTCAGCCAGGAACTTGCAGCATCATTAGGTGCCCTATTCAACCAAAGCCCGAGTACTGGCTTTGTCCCAGCTGAGTGGAGGACAGCCACTGTCATCCCTTTACACAAAGGTGGAGTGTCCACCGATCTGGGAAATTATAGACTCATCAGTGTAACTAGCCTGATCTGCAAGGCCATGGAATGGATCATAGACCTCATTAACAAGGACATTAGCAACTGCCGAACACTTGACCCACACAGTTTGGTTTCATCAAGGTGAGGTCATGTCTCTTAAATATGGTCGACTTTTTTGAGCCAGTCACCAAAGCCATGGATGAGGGGAAAACAGTGCACATCACCTTGACCTGGCCAAAGCCTTCAAAACTATTCCCCACTCTGGCATAATAGATAAACTCTCACAACTAGGCATCAGTCCATATGTTACCACAGAGGGTAGGTAATTGACTCACTGATAGAACCCACCTGGTCAACATAGGGGAAGCCACCTCAAGCAGTAGACCCGTATTGAGTAGTCTACCCCAGGCTTCGGTCTTGGGGCCTCTTGTTATTTGGGATATACTTTTCTGAGGTGCAGACCAAAAACAGTGGGCTATGGCTGACCAAGTTTGCAGATGACTGCAGGCTGGGTGCTGTCATCAATTCCCCTAGTGATGTGGACATCCTCTAAGAGGGTCACCCAAACAAATGACTGGTGCCAGAAACATGGCCTCAAGCTGAATGCAAAAAGATGCATCATCCCCTTTGGGGAAAGTGATGTCCCACAAATTATCACATTAATAACGTCCTAAGCACACAGTCAGTCGTGAGGGATTTCGGCACCCAGATTGATAGCAACCTGACTTTTGACCACCATGTTGCTTCCATTGTATGGAAAGCTTTCTACATGGCCCACCTCATAAGTAAGAGTATTTCATCCAGGGACAAGGAGGTCATAACATCCCTGTATTCTTCCCGTATAGGGCCCAATCTGATGCTGTTAATCTTCTTTCCATTCATCACTGATGGATTCATTTCTGAGCCCTCGGAACTGAATCGGCCTTTTTACCAAGCTCGCGCCAGCCAAAAAACTCTCGAGCTAAGTCTCTACCCAGAATGCCCTTCTCCCTGTTACTTCAGATCTCATTTACCACGTAGCCGTAAAGCTGCAGTTCAGCCGAGCTCTCAGCTAAGTGAAACTTTTTTTTGATATTTGTGTGAAAAATTTTGGATATCTTCATATTTTATTAAGCGATTAGTTTTTCTAGTGTCTTTTCTTCTGTCTGACCTTGGTTTTTCCTCTCTACCCGAAGTTACTGTTGGTACATTTTCAAGTACCATTGCTGGTATGGCCTTCCTTCCTTACCCTTGTGATATTTTTTTCAATACCATAATTGGTATTGTTTAACCTATTAGCTGTCTTTTATTCAGGTGTTTTCTTTCTTTTCTCTATCATACCAGTGTATTGTTATATTTGTGACTTTTGAACTGAGTTGACTTTGATTATAGTTGGATTATACATTTGGCCTGTGGTGTTTTTTCTTTATCAAGATGTCTGATAAGGGTACTTCAAGCTTTAAGTATTGTACTTCATGTAAGGGCAAGTTACCTAACAATGATTTTCATGATGACTGTGTATACTGTTTGGGAGTGTCCCACCTTTCGGTGCAACCTCCATGTGATATTTGTCAGAGTCAACGCACTCTCAAAGAGCGCAAAAATAAACTCATTCTGAAAAGGTTACTCAAGTCTCCCTTCTCAGAGGCCATTTCTGCGAAGGATGTCTCAACCCCTCCTATGGACAAAGAGATCCCACTGTTCCTTCTTCACCATCGGGTGATCAGAGCAATCCTGGGAAATCAAAGGTCCCAAAATTATCTTCGGAGCATAAATCAGCCCCCTCAGCTCCATCTTTTTGGCTCTGACCATCTCAAAACCATAGATACCGGTGCCCAGTTCGGCACTGATCCTGCCTCAAGCACCAGTCATAGACCTTACTACACCTATTGCGACACTTGTGGCCACTTCAGCTCAGGAAACACCTTCGACTATGTCATTAGTTTCCATTTTGGAGCAGACTGTTTCAGCTCCAAGTGTCACTTCGGCACCGAGCGTTATACCAACCTCACTGGATTTGACACCTTTACTTCGGTCTTGAAACTAGAGACTTCGGTGTCAGCAGACCTTGCACCATGAACCCAATACTCCCCCTTCACAGATCCATTTCTGGGCCAAGCATATAGCCCCTTCATCGAACGTTCTGACTCCCCATCCGGAGTATCTGCTAGATCCACCAGGAGCCTTTCTGAACACGACATGGTACGTCTTGTAAACCAGCTGTTGTTAGCCAGGGGGATCCCCTCACTTTTTAAGACCCATCAACCTGCAGCACTTGAGTTGCCTTATCCACAGACTCCATATTACACTCCTTTGACCACCTCAGTTCCAATGCTTTCTGCTCAGACATTTTTCTTGGAACCCATTACCATGGCACCTACGGTGCATCTCACGCCAGCCCCGAGTCTGTCCCTTTGATTCCCGCTGAACCAGTCCTTCCTCAATCTGGGGATTGTGGGACAGGCGTGTTGGCCTGGGGGTGCAGAGCCACCTCTCTCCTCAGTTCCAATAACGGTGTCTGCGCCAATCCTGCTTGAGGCTCCATCCATGGGGGCGGGGTGTGACCCCAGTCCCAAGGTTGTCTTTCCTGGTTCCAGAATCTCATACCGCGATGGAAAGGGCTTGTGCTTCTGGCAGCACTCCTTCAATGTCAGAACCCCAGTTTTCAACCCCTGAGATACAGCTGTCACAGACCAACCCCCGGGACACCAGGCAGAGAAGCAGCAGGACACCCCTGTTCAGGGTACCTGCTCTTCTGAGTCCTTCTCAGAGAACACCATTGAGGAGCCCCTTGAAAGAAGATGTGCAAGAGGAAACACATGGACTCACCCAAGGTGTCCTTAACAGAAGACATGGATTACGATGATGGTGAAGGGTCACCATGGTCACCTCCTGCTGATGTCAACTTCAGAGACATCCTGAAAATGTTAAAGCAGAGAAGTGACTGGAAGCCCTCCAACCCTTCGTCTGAGGAGTCCATGTTCCTGCAGGCTTTTCACACCCAGCCTTCTACCTCTTGGGTGACCCTGCCTGCTGATGAGCTTGTCCAGCTCATCATGCAGTGCACTTGGAAGAACCCTGATTTCATTGAGGTGATCCCTCAGAGACCGGACAAAATTCTTTTCCCTCCCGAGGAGAACCAGCATTGGTCCAAAGGGGTTACCAGTTGATGCTATGGTGGTGGTGGCCACGAAAAAGGACTTGGCTGAGGAAAGTCCCACTGTCCACCCATCCAACAGGGAGTCACAGGTGGTGGATAGACTTGGGAAGCGTGTTTTTGCATCAGGGATCTTTGCCATAAAGTCCCTGAATTATTTGGCACATTTTACGAGGCTCCAGAGGGACTTGATTTCCAAACTGTCTGGGACACTCACAGGACAGTTGTCTGATGAGGTCAGAGTCAAAGTGGCCTATCAGCTCGCAACCCTGGAATCAATATCCAACTTGTCCATGAGGTTGCTGTCACACAACAGAAGGGGTGGCTAGAGCAGCGGGTTCGGGCATTATGTGCGTCATGCCTGGATGCGCATTTGTGACCTGACGGACCCCTTCAAGTCTTCCTTCCTGAATGCTCCCATCGAAGCTTTGTCCCTTTTTGACTCCAAAGTGAAGGACACACTAGCCAGATGCGAGCAAGATGGAAAGACCCTGTCTGCCTTAGGCCTACAGTTTTCCAACCATCAATGTACCTTCTCCAGAAATCAGAGGAGTGGAAAGATATGGCATAAGAAATCTCAGGGTCCCTTCCATGCCCCAGAGGCAGAGGGGTAACAATTCCAGAAGATGCCCCTATAGAGGCAAAGGGGTCTTTGTAATCAGGGCTCCAGGGATTCCCTCTCTGGGCAGCCTTATCAGGGCTCCTGAGGAGCAGCCCGATTACTTACCTGTGGAAGTAGTCGGGGGTCATTTTTCTCTGCACCAAGCTGCCTGGCAATTCATTACCACTGATTGTTGGGTGCAGAGCATTATCACCCCTTTCTTGTCAGCTAAATTTCCCAAGAAAACTTCCCGACGTTCCACCCAGTAAAAGGGAAGAAGCAGCTTCAGAGATTATAAAGCTATCTCAAAAAAAGAGTCATCCAACCAGTCCCACCAGACCAGCGCAGATCCAGATTCTTTTTGTTGCCAAAAAAGACAGGGGACTGGAGACCCATTTTGGATCTCAGCAGCTTAAACAAGTCTGTCACCCAAACCAAATTCCAGATGGTCACGGTTCAGTTCATTCTCCCTTTTTTAAGAGAAGGTGATTGGATGTGCTCTATAGGTCTCCGGGATGTGTATTACCACATCAGAATGGACAAACACTCCAGGAGTCTGATTCGCTTCTGGCTAAGAGCCAGTCATTATCAATTCTATGCCCTGCCATTCAGTGTCTCTACAGCCCCCAGAATGTTCACGAAATGTATGGCAATGGTAACAACTCACTTGAGACTAAAAGGATTCTGGGTGTTTCCATATCTGGACAACTGGCTCCTTAATGTCCCCACTGAGCATCTTCTGGTAACAGCACTACATTATACTCTCTCTGGCAAAGTTTTTGGGAATAACAATGCAGTGGCAGAAATCAAACCTTGTCTCTGCACAACAAATAGAGTTCATTGGAGCAGTGTTCAATATTCAGTCCTGTCTGGTATCACTCCCAATTCACAGATTACATTGCTTGAGGGTTCATCTTCGGGTGATACTCTCACAAACAACAATTTCTGCAAGGGAAGTTCTTCAGGCCCTAGGTTCTATAGCAGCTTCAATCCCAATAGTGCCTCTAGCAAAGCTACACATGCAGATTCTGCATGTGTAGCTTTGCTAGAGGCTACACATGCAGATTCTGCAATGGCTCCTTCTGTGTCAACTATCACCTCCACAGTTACCAGATTTGAATAACCAACTCCTACAAACAGGACCTGCTTTGGTGGATGAGGCCAGACGTAGAACTTTGGAGTCATCCATTTCATTCTCCTCAGCCCACAGCCATTGTGACTATGGATGCTTCCCTGATCGGGTGGGGGGACATTTCCAGGGAAAGACTGTCCAAAGCACATGGACCACTTCAGAGGCCCACCTGCAAATCAATGTTCTGGAACTGAGAGCTGTGCTGTTAGCATTGCAGGCCTTCTATTTGGCTCTCCCTTCTGGGACAATTGCAATTCAATCAGACGATATGTCAGTGGTCTGGTATATCAACAAGCAAGGAGGAACCAATTCCTATCCCCCATGTCAAGAAGCCATGAGAATTTGGCAGTGGGTGATGGCTTCCAACCACTTTCTAATAGCAATGCATATCCCAGGGAGCTCCAACATGATTGCGGACAAGCTAAACAGATGCTTCCTCATGCCTCACGAGTGGTCCCTCAACCCCGAGGTGGCGTTGGCGATCTTCAGCCACTGGGACCAGCCCTGCTGCAATCTTTTTGCCTCCCCACCAAACGCCAAGTACAGCAGCTGTTTTTCCCTACTTCCCCCAGAAGGGGAGTCACCAAGGGATGGTCTGATCCACGATTGACCCACGGGACTTCTTTATGCTTATCCTTCCATCCCTCTGATCCCACAATATCTAAAGAAAGCTCTTCAGTTGAGATGCAAGGTGATCTTCATCGCCCCATTCTGGCCTCAACAGGTTTGGTTCCCCTTCCTTCGGCCTCACCTAGTATACCCACCATTGATTCTGGACCCTCTACACTTCCAGTAGTAGCTAGGCAAGCTAATCTCTCCTTGCCTGTTTGAGACATCATTCTGGCCTCTCATAAACCATCCACCAGAAGACTATACCAGGATAAATGGAAAAGATTCTCTATCTGGTGCAAGGATAACATGCTAGACCAGTATTTGACTCCAGTTACTGCAGTGTTTCAATACTTTGCTAGGTTTTTTGATAATGGAGCCTCTGCCTCTACTGTGCAAGTACATCTAGCGGCAATTTCCACAATGGTATAGATGGCACCCCTCTTATCTCTGTATGCATTTGCAAGGCTTTCCTCAAGGGGACGTCTCATATCAGGCCTCCTGTCAGCCCATGGAACCTCACTCAGGTCCTTCAGTCTTTGACTCAGAAACCTTTTGAACCTGCTACAAAGTATGACCTAAAGTTTTTGTCTTGGAAATCCTTGTTATTGGTAGCCATCACGTCTGCCAGAAGAGTCTCAGAGCTGTAGGGATTGTGTATCAAGATGCCTTATCTGGTCTTTCATAAAGACAGAGTATCACTTTGGATGAATCCATGCTTTCTCTCCAAATTGTTTCTGAATTCTCCATAAACCAGACCATTGACCTACCAGTGTTCTTTCCAAATTTAATAGAGGAGAGTACTGCCTTCACTATTTAGATGTACATAGACAACTGAGATTTTATCTTGACAAGACCAAACCTATCCATAAATTTGAACAGCTTTTCATCTCCTATTCTGGGCCAAGAATGGGAGAGGCTGTTTCCAAGATTACTTTATCAAAATGGCTAAGGGACTGCATATGTTTCATCTATTCACTCAGTAATGAACCTATACAAAAGTTAAAGCTCACTCCACTAGATCTATGGCAACATCTGTAGCTTTCCATTCCAGGGCTTCCATGGATGACGTCTGTGCAATAGCTACTTGGGCAAAGCATCATACCTTTATCAATCATTACAAATTGGACCTGGTCTCCAGAGAGAGAGAGCTACCTTCAGCTCAATGGTACTTCCATAAAGGCCGCCCATGGACCTCAAGGTAGCTTGGGATTCTGCCCCATCAGTGATGAATGGAAGAAGATGAACAACATCAGATAAAGAAGTTATGTCTTACCATAATGTTCCATCCGTGTTCATCTTCTTTCATCACTTCCCACCCTTCTTCCCCCCTCCAAAGGTGTCTGGGGGATGCTTTGGTTCTAAGTGATGCCCTAGGGTAGTTGCACAGAAGTGGCCTCAGCTTTACTTCCTTTTCTCTAGCAAACCCAATATAAGGTAACAGGGAGAAGGGCATTCTGGATAGAGACTTAGCTTGAGAGTTTTATGGCTGGCTCGAGCTTGGTAAAAAAGCAAACTCTGATCCAAGGGCTTGGAACCAAACCCATCAGTGATGAATGAAAGAAGATGAACAACACAGATGGAACGCTATGGTAAGACACAACTTCTTTTTATTGAGTGCAACGCCCCATTTGGCATGTACCTCACCACATGCAGCAGCTGGAGAGACCACAGAGTTTCCTCACCAGGAGAATCCAGGGCCTCAAAAATCTTACATACACAGGCTAAAATCGCTATCCCTCTACTCTGTTTCACACAGACTCCTCAGAGGTGACCTCTGGCATACAAGGCGATCTTGGACCCTGCCTTGATGGGACTGCTGCATATCTGCAAGTCGAGCTCCACTCGAGTTACCCACATGCGCGGTCTCAACCTGGTCTGTGACATCACTAGGACTTGGCAGAACAGATTTGTGTCCCAGAGGCTCCCCCATCTGTGGAATAGACTCCCTCTCCACATCAAGCAGAGTACCTCTTTACCCCTTTTTAAGCACAGTTATCCAGGGATTCCACCCATGTCCCTGCTGGACAGGGGCATCAGGTGCTGATTTGTCTATACATGAGCTAAACTCTTGGCTAGGCTTATAAGGGCCTCAGGGCCAATAGCCTAGTAACTTCCTATGATCGTATGATTTATCTTTAATTCATGGCATTGGCACCAAGCATTTCTCTAACCTGGTCTGCAGTATATTAACATCACTCAAGGACTCGATGATTACTTCCAGTTTGCAGTTATCAGTGAACTTGGCCATCCAAGTTTGCTTGGACTTCTGAGAAATTCCAAATGAATAGTAAGGGGCCAAGCACAGAACTCTGTGGTATGCCACTGGTGACTGGTCTTTAGCTGGAGGTGAAGTCACCCATTTTGATGGTATGTGTCCTGTCAGTGAGCCAGTTGGCTACCTATCTGGTAATGTAGAGGTTAATTCCCTATTAAGAGAGTTTCTTTATAATACCTGAGTGTGAGGGATTGTGTCAAATGTCTTGGCTGTCAGGATAGGCAGAATGCACAGTCTTTCCTTCATTCAGGGCCTTGGTGACTTTCTCAAAGAAGTCAACCATGTTTAACAGGCATGATCTACCTTTAACAAATCCAAACTGGGTTAGGTCTAGAGTTTGGAGATTGTCTATGTCCTTATTAATAAAGTCCATAATGATTATTTCCATGGCCTTGCAGCTGAGGCTAGTCAAGCTTATGGGCCTATAATTCCCAGAGTTGGTTGGTGATCCCCCTTTGTGCAGAAGTACTGCTGTTGCTGTCCTCCATTCTGCTGGAACATAGCCAGTTTGCAGGCTGTGGTTAAACAGGGATCCAAGTGGGTCTGCTAGGTCATGTTTTAAGTTGTTTAAAAGGCAACACTGGGATGTTGTCTGGTCCTATTGATACCATGATGTTATGTTGTCCATCTCGCCTTCCTTTTTCTGGTTGGATTCGGAGCCAATCTCGGCTCCAACTCGGCCACTTCTAAAGCTCAAAGAGTCCTTACTTGCTCGTGGCTAACCCCTTATCCCAGCATGCATAGCTGTAGCTACCCAGATCTCGTTTTCCTCTTGCAGCGTTGAGATGGTCTTTTGCTGGCTCAGGCTAAGTAGTTAATTTTTTTCTGTAAAATTATTTGTTTAAGCTAAATTTCCTTAGAAGTTAGAGTTTATCTTGCTTATCCCCTATTGTCGTTACAGTTATTGTTTGCTGTTAATAAGCCATCATTTCTTTTCAGGCCTTTTTTCTGTGTGTTGTCAGCGGCCCATTTTTTCTTAGGGTGGTTGTCTTGTCCCTTTTTTCCCTCCTTGCTACTTAGGAAGAAGCTGTTTTAGTTAGAGGCTTTCTCCCTTTGGGAGCAGTAGCTGTTTAACTTAGAGGTTACCCCCTCCTCTTCTTTCCCTCCTTCTGTCCTTAAAAAAAAAAAAATCTACGCTCTTTAATGTGCTTCCCTCTTTGTGTTTGATGTCTAAAGAACCTACAAAGCAGTCAGGTTTTAAGAAATGTGACTAGTGTTGCCAAAAAATGTCCCTTTCAGACAGGCACACGAGTTGTGTTTGTTTAGGTGTGGTCCACCTGCAGGACTCATGCTCTGTTTGCCATGCCTTTAGTGCATGGGTTTTGCAAGAGAGGTGCAACAAACTGATTTTGAGAGGATTATTAAAACCTCAGGTTGAGGTTGCATCAGATACTCAGCCTTCCAAAAATCTGATGACAGGCATCTTCGTCGGCTCCACCTACAGTGCCGACAAAATCGAAATCTTTGGATCCTTCGGAGTGGATTGTTGGCTCAGAAGAGTCCTTTTCTCCAGCAGCTCCATCTGTGGCTTTGTAGCCATCCCAGACTCAGAAGAGATTGAGATCTTCTTTGGATCCGGTGAGATCTGTGCCTCAGTCTCCACTTTTGCAGTCAGTGACAGGTAGTCACCAGTCCTCAGCCCACTCTTCTCAATCATCCAGGAGTGTGGAGAAGAGAGGTGAAGAGACTGCTCAAGACATGGGTATTTGCCCAGAAGGAAGTGGCACCATTGTCCAATCCAGTCCCTGTCTCTCTTCCTCCTCTGACTGTATCCAGTTCGGAGCCGGAGTGCATGGAAGTAGTAGTGGTGGAACCATCTGTTCTGATAACCCTTGCCTTGTCGGTTCCGACATTTGCTCTGACCTCCTCGACAGTCCGCTCCATTGAGGGGTCTGGGCATCGAGACTCCCTCATCTGCTCTGAGGGGGGAAGTGGCATTGGACCCTTGTCTGACCCGGCTCTCCCTCTCAGAACCTCAGTGCAAGTGAGTTCAGCTCCCACATCTGCCTCAGAGCCATCGCCTTTGGTGCGGAGGAGGTCTCCAGGCTCCACAGAGCCGGAGCCTCCCTCCATTCTGGATCATGGCACCTTCGAGGTGATGAGTGTGCTGTCCACTGAGATGGCCCCACCCTTGGCTGCATTGGCTCTGTCCCCATTGATACCAGTGTCTGCCTCAGATCCTTCTCTCCATCCCAAACGTAGGGAACCGATGCCCCAGGACACCCCACAGGGTGACGACACTTCTTCCGAGACCTCTCCTGAGCATGCCTCAGAAGACATTTCCAGGAAGAAAAAATGTAAGAGGAAACATATATGGACTCCCCTGAGTCCGTCACCTCTGACACAGACCTGGATGACTCAGAAGGGTCCCCACGGTCCCCCTCCAAAGATGTCTCATTCTCAGACATCCTGGATGTCCTTAGGCAGAGGGAAAATTGGAAGTCCCTTGCCTGTTCTGAGGACGAGTCCGTGTACCTGGATGCATTTGTTTCCTGACCTTTCACCTCCTGGGTGTCTCTGCCTTTTTGACCTACTTTTGTCTGTAGTGAGTTGAAAGGCTTGGAGTGCTCCAGAGACCATGGAGCCTGTTCCGAGACCGCCTAAAAAATTCATGACCGCACCAAATGACAAGACCTTTCTCACCAAAGGCATGACAGTTGATGCTATGGTGGTGGCAGCAGCCACCAAGAAGAAACTTGTGGAGACTTCCTCTTCTATCCGTCCACCAAACAAGGAGTCTAGAGCCATGGATAAATATGGGAAGCATGTTTTCTCTTCAGCAGCCTTTACTCTTCGGTCACTGAACTATTTTACACATTTCACAAGACTTCAGAGGGATCTCCTTAAAGAGCTGGGAGATACCCTCCAGGATCCTTCAGCTGAGGGAGCAGCTTCTAAGTCGGCTAACCAGCTAGTGTCTCTAACCTCCATTGTCAGCTCCTCCATGCGCTTGATTTCTTACACAGCAGATGGAGGGAGTAGGGCTGCAGGCACAGGAGTGGCTTTTCGCAGACATTCCTGGATGCACCTTTGTCAATTTGTGGAGCCATTCAAGTCCTCCTCTATGAATGCCCCCTTTGATGGCTCAGCCTTATTCAGGCCGCAAGTTCGAGAGACTCTTACCAGGAGTGAATGAAATGGCAAAACTCTCTCTGCCATAGGAGTCCATTTTTCCACTCCATCCCTGCCTTATCCCAAAGGCCAAAAGAGTGGCAAAATGTGGTTCCGTAAATCCCAGGGAGCTTCGCCAGACACTCGTGGAAATAATTCCCCCAGAGGCAGAGGGAGAAATAATAATGGGAGATGCTGACCTCACGGCAGGGGGGGGTCCGCAAACAGGGTGACAGGGATACATTCTCTGCCAGGCCCTTTCAAAATCTCTAAAGGATTGCCTGGCTGCCCACCTCTGAAGGCAGTTGGGGGCAGAATATCACTGTACCCAAGAGCCTGGAAACACATAACAGAAGACAAGTGGGTACGGTGCATAATATCCAGGGGGTTACAAAATTCCCTTCTCCCAAACACCCCCAAGAAGTCAAAAATCATCAATCCCAGATGTTCCACCCAATCTTCGGGATCAAGAAGTTGTAGAAGTAAAAACTTTGCTGCAAAAAAGAGATATTCAGGAAGTCCCCACAGACCAGATAGAATGTGGAACTTACTCAAGGTTCTTTTTAGTTCCAAAGAAGACAGGGGACTAGAGACCTATCTTGGATCTCAGTAAGTTGAACAGGTCAGTAAAGAAGACCAAGTTCCAGATGGTGACACTGCAGTTCATTCTACCCTTTTTGGGTCAGGGTGATTGGATGTGCTCTCTTGATCTCGCATACTACCATATAAAAATGTATAGGCAGTCCAGGAGACATTTACGCTTCCGACTGAGAGCCAGTCATTACCAGTTCAGAGCTCTGCCTTTTGGTATCCCCACAGCCCCCAAGTTGTTCACCAAATGCATGGCAGTAGTGACTGCTCACCTGAGACGTTTGGGATTCCAGGTATTTCCTTATCTAGACAACTGACTCCTCACTGCCACCACCGAGCATCATCTTTTAAGGGCCAGGAACCACAAGATTCACACTTGTGCACGCCTAGAAATGACAATAAATTACAAAAAAATCTGCCTTGTTGCCCTCTCTGTTTATTACTTTCATAGGCGCTCAACTAAATACAAGAGACATGATAGCCAAGCTTCCACAAGAAAGGGTGCTTGCCATTTGTGGTCAGGTCTCTCTCCTCTTGTCAAAGTCAAAGGTTCAGGCTCCATTTGTCCTAAAGGTCTGGGGTTTGATGGCGGCTGCCATTACTCCAGTTCCATTAGCCCGTTATCATATGAGAATTCTGCAATGGCTCCCCTTCACTTAGTGGTCTTATCAGGACTTACCAATGTCACACATGATCTTAATCACGGATGCTTGCAAGAAAAATCTACAGTAGGGGCTCCACTCTCCCCTAGTCACTCTAGGCAGACCATTTGTAGCCCCTCATCCAGTAGCCACAGTTACAATGGACACTTCCCAGATAGGGTGAGAGGGCATTATCTGGGACAGACAGTCCAAGGAACTTTGCAACCTCACAAGTACCATTTGCACATCAATGTCCTGGAGATGAGAGGGCTGTTATTAGCATTGCAAGCACTTCACGACTCTCTCCCTTTGGGCTATATAGCAATTCAGATGGACAACATGTCAGGAGTGTGGTACATCAACAAACAGGGTGGAACCAAATCTTACCCCTTATGTCAGGAGGCCCTTCGAGTATGGCAATGGGCGATCTCCTTTCAGCGTTTTCTGGTTGCAATGCACATTCCAGAGAAGTCCATGATAGCGGGCAATTCTCATGTTCCATGAGTGAAACTAGATGTGGCGGATATGATCTTCCTCAGATAGGGCCAGCCATGCTGTGATCTTTTTGCCTCTCATCTAAACAACAAATGCAGCAGCTACGTTGCCCTAGTTCCCCCACTGGGACAGTCACCCAGAGATGCACTGTTCCATGATTGGCCTCCCGGGATTCTTTACGCTTCCCTCCCTTTCCTTTAATTCCAAATGTTCTTCAAAAAGCAAAGCTGCTGAGTCACAAGCTTATCCTCATTGTCCCATACTGGCCTCATCAGATATGATTCCTGTTCCTTTGGCATTGCCTGAGAGAGGAGCCTTGGATTCTGGACCCGTTTCCAGACCTCATGACACATCAGTCAGGCGCTCTTCATCCTTCCTTCAAACTCTCGAGCTGACAGCTTGGTTTCTCCACTTCCGATCCTAGCCAGGCTCCCTGATATCTCACCTATGGTTCAACATATTTTAGTCTCTTCCCATAAACCAACTACTAGGAAACTTTACGCTAGTAAATGGAAGAGGTTCTCCTTCTGGGCTGAGCAAAAAGACATTGATCCCTTTACAGCTCCAATTACAAAAATCTTGGACTTCCTGGCAGAAACCTTTGAGAAAGGAGCAGCGGCTGCTAGGATTCATATTCAACTAGCTGCTATTTCTAATTTTCATGTGAGCCTTCTAGGTTCTGAAGTCCTCTCCCATAAGTTATATAAGGCCTTTTTGAAAGGTGCTACACTTTTAAGGCCTCCTATCCGAGAACCTCTCCATCCTTGGGATTTAAATGTAGTACTAGCTAATCTGATCCTTCCTCCCTTTGAACCAGCCACTTCTTGTCCTCTAAAGTTCTTATCATGGAAGACCCACTTCCTGATTGCTGTTACATCAGCTAGGCAGGTTTCCGAGTTACAGGCACTTTCCATCTGCCCGCCTTGTATGATCTTTCACAAGGATAGAGTATCTCTTGGAACTAATCCTTCCTTTTTACCAAAAGTCTGCTCAGAGTAGAATTTGAATCAATCAATTGAACTTCCTGTTTTCTTTCCAAATTATGGCAACAAGGCAGAGTACAAATTACATCAATTAGAAGTCCACAGGCAGTTATGATTTTATCTTCAAAGGACCAAGGACATCAGAAAATTAGATCAGCAGTTTGTATCCTTCTCTCAGAACAAGCAAGGCTCACCAGTTTCCAAAGTGACTCTTTCAAAATGGCTGTCCAATACTATTACTTATGCTTATGAGTCTCAGAATGTGTCAGTCCCAGGAAAAGTGAGGGGACATTCCACTAGGTCCTTGGCTTACCTCCATAGCCTTTCAAGCCAAGCTTCCTTTAGATGCTATTTGTGCGGCAGCAACATGGGCTACTCCCCATACCTTAATTACTCATTACAAAGTGGACATGGCCTCTCGGAACAGGGCATCCTTTGGTTCCACGGTTCTGAAGTCTCTTTTTTCCAGTGAGCCAACAAGGATTTAGGTGCTGGGGATGCTGTCCCAACCAGAAAGAAGGAAAGTGAGATGGACAACATAATGTAAAGAAGTTATGTTCTTACCATAACGTTCCATGTTTGTTGTCCTTTATCTCACCTTCCTTCTTGCGTCCCTCCCCCATCCTGGATGATTGAGAGGAATTTTCCTTTTTTTTTGGCTGATCTTGCTGAGTTTCCTTTGCTTTTCAGTCTTTGGTATACCCTTGTCACCATGGTTGTCCTGTTGTTGTCGGTACAAGGAGGTTTTATTGCTTAGTTACCTCTTTTATTGGGTAATTCATATTTTTCCTATCTAGTGGTTAGTTCTCACAAATGAGATCTGGGTAGCTACCGCTATGGATGCTGGGATAAGGGGTTAGCCTTGAGCCAGTAAGGACTCTTCGAGCTTTAGAAGTGGCCAAGTCAGAGCCAAGATCGGCTCCGAACCCAACCAGAAAGAAGGAAGGCGAGATAAAGGACAACAAACATGGAACGTTATGGTAAGAACATAACTTCTTTTTTTGGCCTTAGAGAGTACCAAGATGACCAGCTGTCTTGAGATAATGGGCTGAGGAATGGTGACAGGTATAATGACTGAAGGTGATGGGGGGGGTGAAATTTGCTCCAAATCTGTTAGCTAGCAGGTTGACTATACCTCCAGCTGAGTATGGGTGGTGCCATCCACAACCAGTTCAGTGCATAGCTGGGTATTACCTTTTAGATTTCGGATGTAGTTAAAGAATGCTTTGTGATTATCCTTGGCTAGGGAGGTTGTTTTCGCTTTATAATTAGCTTTGGAGGAAGTGACAAGATCTCTGATTTTTTTGTGTAAGCTAGACAGGGATTTCTTCCTCTACTGAGCCAGTTCCCTTTGTTGTTATATAACCTGTTTATACTCGGGGTCTACCAGGGTAGCTTGTTTTTTCAGCGATTTGATTTTAATCTGATCCGGTACAGCAGATTCCGTACAACTACTTAAATGGTTATATACACCTCTGCATAGGAGTCAGTACTAGCTGTGTTCAAGGGATCTTTGAAACAACTCATACCATCACTTAGGAGGTAGTTTGTCTTTGAAAAATTCTTAAGGGTTTTTGAGCTTGTTTGGGGAATCTGGTGTTATAATTACATCAAACGAGACTGATTTATGGTCCAATCTTACCAGGGAGGACATCACACAGGGGAGGCTGCAATGCTCTCCCATCTTAGTGAGTACCATGTCCAAGACATTTGAGCCTCTTATGGGTGTGCTGACTAACTGTTCCAGAGCATTTGCACTGAAGAAAGTTCAAGAACCTCTGAGCCAGCATGCTTGTGGCCATGTATGTTTCCCAGTCAGTGGAAGAATAATTAAAATCACCCATGAGTAAGGTGTTGGGCTGTATGGTAAGTGACTCTAGTAAGTCCAGGTATGCAGTGTTTTTCCTGTTTCATGGTGGGGGACCTATAGCTAACTATGATGTGGTAGGGGACTTTGCCTATTATTAATTGGACATGGATTAGCTTGAGAGAGTCATACTGTCTCACACACATGACTCATTTTTGGAGGGATATGACTGAAGAACTTTCCAAATCCCTCTTGGGTAATTTGCTTGAGAGATTCAGAAAACTGTGGCATCTCAGCTGCCTGCCCTGTATTTATATCTAATGTGTCCATGCACATGCTGCCCAATGCGGCGGATGGCACTATGACAATAGAAAGCATCACCATTGCTATTTGTTGGCATGACTGGGTGTGTCTGCAACTTCGAGTAAAGTTTTCATCCGTGCTCCCTTTGATGGGCCAAAACTTTCTGGACCATAGGTGAAAGAGATGCTCACAAGAAGCAAGCAAGAGTGCAAGATTCTGTCTGCTGTTGGGATATGTTTTTCCATCCCAAAGTTCCTTTTCCCAGAACCAGAAGGGTGGAAAGCTCTGGTTTTGAAAGTCCCAGAATTTTGCACAGGACACTTTTACTTATAGAGCCCTCTGATGCAGAGAGGGACTAACATTAATGTATGTCACCCCAGGGGCAGAGGCATTCAGAAGAACTGGTTTTGAGGTACCATCACTAAGAAATCCTTCCAGCACTCCTTGATGGTTGTCCAACTGCCACATTGTGGAAGCATTCGGCAGCACATATCTCTGCACTCTCATGCTTAGCTAGCCAAAACTCAAGATTCCTGTGTACAGAAGATGACCACAGGCTACATTATTACCTTTGCTTTCTTCCCAACCAACAAAAAGAAAATCCTCGATGTCCTCCCATATCACTGTTGTAATATTCTTTACTAAAGAGATCCCCTACCAAGAGTAGCCCTATGTCCAGCCGTTATATCAAAGCCTTAGGTTTTTTTTAGAAGGACGTCGAACATCACAGGTATGCTCCCTGCTCACGGTGTAGGGCATAAAGGTGACATACAGAGGTATCTACCTCAGAACTTCTTTGCTGCCAGTTGAAACACCATCTTTGATCGTCAGTCTGAATACTCTTTTGTCTGCTGGTTGCCAAGCTGTTTCTCAGAGAAGTGTTTTGTCTTTTTTTTTTTTCTTTTCTTGCATTTCTTTTTTCTTTTTGTTGCAAGGTGATATGCCATCTGGTGTCATTCCTTCTTCCAAGGACCTTAATTTTGTTCTTGAAAAATTGACTTTGGCTGCTTTTGAGCCTGCAGCTTCAGCTTCCTTGCAGCATTGCGCTTGGAAGACTGTTATTGTTTTGGCCCTTACTTCAACTAGAAGGGTATCTGAGCTTCAGGCCCTTATGGCTCTCCCTACTTTTATAGTTTTTCATAGGGACAGGGTGTCTCCTCATACCAATTCTTCTTTATATACCCAAAGTAGTTAATGAATTGTCTCTTAATCAGTCTATTAATTTGCCCACTTTTTTCCCTTTTCTGTAGTCTGCTCATGTGAAGGTTCTTCATACCTTGGATTTACATAGGCAGCTCAGATGATATTTGGATAAGAATAAGGCCATTTGTAAGTCTGAGCAACTTTGTTTCCTTTCATCCTAGATCTCTGGATTTTGGTTGTTTCTTAACAAATCATTTCTTGGATTTCTAAGGCCATTTCCTTTTGTTATTCGTTTCATGGGAAAAGACTTTCTACTTCTGTAAAGGCTAATTCTATCAGGGCTGTGGCTTCCTCTGGTGCTTTTTTTCAATGGATTGGATACCAATTCCACCCTGGAAGCTGCTACTTGGACTTTTGTCCATACTTTAAACATTACAAGCTGGATGTGATTTCCAGAGCTAGAGATGGATTTGCCAGGGCTATCCTGCACGATTTTCCTGAGTGCTCTGCTGGGCCTTCCTACTCCTCTGTTTCCTCTTCAGCTTTTGTACTCTTCCTTAAGTAAGAAATAATTCAACAGTGATATGGAAGGACCCAGTGCAGTTGTTTAAAATCTTAACATAATAGTAGATGTCCTTCCCTTCACTGTTGCAGTATTTGTTCTCTCCCTCCTCCCCCTTCTTTCTCCCTACTCATTTTCCTTTTTTTCTTTCTGAATGCACGTTCCTCCTTTTTTCTCCTTGGAATGTTATTCCTTCTGGGGCTTTTCAGTTCTGACGTAGGTGCATTTAGATGTCACTTTTATGCCCTACACCATGAGCAGGGAGCATACGTGTGAGGTACGACATCCTTCTAAAAAACCTAAGGCTTTGGTATACTGGCCCAGACATAGGACTACCCTTGGAAGGGGATCCCTTTTAGTAAAGAATACAGCAATAGTGAAGAGAAGGGCATCTACTGTTATAGTAAGTTTTTACACAACTGTACTTTCCACCCACTGAGAGGGATTTAGCAGCAGCAGAGGTAGTAATGCTACTAGAAAAGAGTCCTCCAGGAGGCCACACCAGACCAGCAAGAATCTGGAGTCTATTCAGTATTTGTTTTGGTTCCAAAAAAGACCTGGGACCTCAAGCCCATTCTGGACTTCAGGCATCTAAATGAAATTGAGACGAGTTTCCAGATGATCATGGTACAATTAATTTTGTCCCTTTTTAGGAGGGATGACTGGATGTGCTCAATAGGCTTTCAGGATGCTTACTGCCATGTAAAGGTAGCAAAGCAATCTAGAATGTTTTCTGCTGGGTGTCAGTCAGTTTCAGTTCAGATCACTAACCTTTGGTCTCACCAAAGTCCCCAGGGTGTTCATCAAATGCAAAGCAATTGTGGCAACTTGGCTATGACAGCTATATTTCCATATCTGGATAATTGGCTTCTTACTGCTGACACCAGAGACCAGGTGATTCAGTGCAGGGACGTCTTGTTCCAGTTCACTCAACACTTAGGAATCACTATAAACTTGACAAAAAGCCAGTTGACACCAACTCGGGCAATAGACTTTATAGAATTCCAGCTGAACACAGCATCACAGCTAGCCAGATTGCCACAATCAAGGATCCTTTCTCTGCAGCATGAAGCCTCAAATGTTCTTGCTTTACACAACCCCCCCCAGCAAAAATAATTCTTTATCTTTAGGGGTAGATAGCATAAATTTCTCTGGTCCTCCAATTAAGATGCTACATGACCGTACTAAAGTGGAACCTCTTGGTTCAGTGGTCAGTGTTACATCAGCCTCTCTAATTTCCATTGCACCTCATGCCAGTATGCAAGTGTCACATTGTGTGGTGGTTAACCTCTCCTCTCCTGGGGTTGATAGTTCTATCCACCCTGATGGCCACTGTGACCATAGACACCTCACTTCTGGGGTGGTGGGTCATTATGATAAGACCATCCAAGGTACGTGGTCCATAACAGAGTCCAAACTTCACATAAATATTTTGGAGATGAGCAGATCACCTAGCCTTGGAAGCATTTCCAAACTCTCTCCCAAAGGTGTGATCTCCATCCAGATGGAAAATATGGACGTAGTCTAGTGCATCAACAAATTGGGGGGAGTAGATCAATATGTATGTATGCCTTTAAGAAACTTTTCAGGGGCTTGCACAAGTGTATAAATACTAAATACGTGTGAGCCTTACTGCCATTTTGTAGTAAGCTGTTGAGATGTAAGCATGCATGTCTGTGTAGTCTGTCAGTTAATCAGTTTGTTTATATATTGTAATGCTGCTATCCATCCCGATGTGTTTTTATGTAATAAAGCATATAAATGAACTACCCCACCTGTTTGTCATCTATATTAAAGAGAGACTTGTTTGTCATCTATATTAGAGAGAGACTAGCGACGGGGGGGGAACCCCTCTTACCCATTATGCAGAGAAGCCATGAGGGTGGGGCACTGGGCAATGTCTTGTCAATGTTTTGTTGTGGCAAACCACGTCCTGGGGAGTTCCAATGTATTAGTGGACAAACTGCCCCACTAATGGTCTTTAAGCAGTGACATCAATTATTTTCAGCTTCTGGGTCTGACCATGCTGTAATCTTTACTCATTCCACTTGACCACCAAGTGCAGAAGGTACTTTGCTCTTATTACCTCAGAGGGTTAGTCATCAAGGCATAGTCTGTTCCGCACTTGCCCCCCCCCCCCGTCATCTGTACACCTTTAACCAAGTTTCTACAGAAAGCTATCCATTGCAAGGCTGCAGTAATTCTCATCGCCCTCTTCTGACCTCAGCAGGCTTGGTTCCCCTACCTTTCACCTCATCTGAAATGCTCTTCATGGTGGTGCTGGATCCTCTTCTAGACCTTTACCTGTTTGGCCAGCCTTGCTGTGACCTGAAAGCCCTAAAGTGAACTGAATGACTTCCATTTCCAGTGATGGCCAGACATGCCAGGCTCTCCTCTTCAGTTGCCCACATTTTTCTGTTATTCCAGAAACCTAATACAAGGTTAGTTTGCAGAAGTAAGTGGAAAAGATTTACTTAGCAGGGTTATTCCAAAAATGTGTAATTTTCTCTACTACTAAAATTCAATTGGTAGCCATAATCACTGTTCACATTGGGGAAAATCACAACCTTACTGGATCCTTAAAGTTGTCAAAGGCTTTCTTAAAGGAATTTTCTGCTCAGACAACCCCCCCCCCCCATCAATGATCCAATTCCTCTTTGGGATATTACAGAAATGCTTCAGACTTTGACCAAACCTTCCTCTGGACATGAGGCATCTGCAGATTTAAAGTTTTTGTACTGGAAAACTATTTTTCTCATGGCTGTCAACTCTGCCAGAAGAATTTAGGAAATGCAAACCTCCGTAGTTGACCTTTCACATGGACAGGGTAGCCCTTTTGAACTAACACAAATTTTTCTCCTAAAATGGCATCAGAGACCTTCCTGAATCAGAATATTAACATACCAGTTTTCTTTCCAAGCTTTCTTAAAATTAATGTTTGCACCTGAAGGACATAAATCATTAGCTGAAATTTCACTTATATCAGACTAAGAAATTCATGAAAACAGATCGGTTTATTTCCTTCTCAAAGGGTAAATTGGGTCAAGGTGTGTTTAAAGTTACACTATCCAAGTGTCTTTCAGATTGTATTGCCTTGTCTCTCAAGAAAGAGGATTAGTACCTCCACATACACCTAATACTCATTCAGAGCAGTGGCAGCTTCCACTACCCTCTTTGCCAGAGTTCTCATAGATGAGATTTATGCTGCAGCTACTTAGTCAACAGTTCAAACCTTTGTATCACATTATACCCTGGATATGCAGTCAAGATCATGTACATCTTTCTGCTCCACCATCCTTCAGAATATCCTTCACGGAGACCACCCTAGATTTCTTAGTAGTTGGGGAATTTGTCACATTTGTTGAGTCAGATGGACAACACATCAGACATGAAAGTTATATACTTAACACCAGATAGTGTTGTCTTTAGCCATCATGTTCAACCTCCTTCCACCCCCCCCTCTTCCAAAATTTTCACATTTGGCTCTTGGCTAACAGATTGGACACTGTCCTGGTCCCTGCTATATTCTCAGCCTTTAAGCTGATCTTCCTAGTTATCTCTACTGGCAGAATGTAATATAAGGTATCCTTGGGAATATTTTATGGCATATACATTATACGAGGGCAAACCCGATCTGAGGTATTACAGGGAACAGAGGGGCATTATGGTTGGGGAGGAGCCTGAGCCCTAGATCCCAAAGCCGAGGAAAAATGCACCAAGATTGGCAATGACCATTGTTGAGCTGGATGGATAAAGACAATATGGATCTAGTGTTATGGTAAGTACATACATTTTGATATTCTTCACGTTTCACTGTTGCAGTCCTGCCATGGAAGCCATAGGCCAGTCTAATGACCAAAGAATTTCCTGCTCCTCCAGCAGCCTGCTGGCAACCATGACCAATGTCAAGACATCTGGGTATAAAGGGAGTCAGCTGGTGCTATAACCTCAGTCCTTTCATGTCGATGGAGCCTAAAGCAGAGTGTTAGTGAGTGCGTTGGTTGGTCCACATCGGGGAAGGAAGTGATCTAAAGCTAAGTAACTCATTGGGGAACTTTTCATATGTTTTTCCTAATGTCAATGATTCCAAACAGTCCATTTATGAATTTTGGAATATTCTTATAAGAAGAATTATTAACTATTCTGCACAGATCCTGAGAATATGATAAAATGCTCTGAAGTATTCACCAATCTTGTGATGATATTCCATAGGATGTCTTTACATATTGAATATCCAAGACCTTTAGATTTTTGAAGCATTGTTGCCAGCAAAACAAAATTCCTTTGCTCTAAAGATAGGAGAACTTCTCTAAGTACCCTATCAGGAAAGTTCTTTGTAATGGTAAAATGAATTAATAGATCAAACCAACGTTTTATATCTATATTTACATTAACAAACTTTCTGAACACATTAAAAAGATGATTGATCAAATTTAATTTAGTAGGTTTTGTTGTATTGTATTGCATATTAATGCCTAGTAAATACCATAGTTTATTAACTTTGTCTGTTACGAAGTTTTTTTGATAAGGTATTTTCATTTGTTAGTATAACAGAATGCAACAATTTCCAATTAGAGGAGTAATTGGAATATATCTAATCTGAGACAGTTTTAAGTATGGAAGCCTTTTATGTAAGATTCAATATCCAGAAAGTTTAGTCCTCCTTGTTCCCATGGTTTAATGTAATGTGAGAAAGCTACTCTATTTCTTTTAAGAAACCATAGAAATTTTAATAAGTGTGTTTATTTGCTTAAGAAGATTTCCCTTGTGGAAACATCAGAATAGCTTGAACTACGTATAGGGTCTTAAGAAGTAAAACCATTTTATCAACTGTAACTTATCCTCAAAGATCAAAATTATTTTATTCCCCTTATTTACAGAATTGTTTACTGTATTAATATTATTATAATTAATGGTTACAATCTTTTCCATATTTTTTCACAATACAATACCTAAGTAATTTAATGTGGAAACAAGTAATACAGATTTTATTTACTTGAATTTCTTTCTTTTAGTTCAGTAGAAATTTTTTTTTTATTTTTATTGAAGTGAAGTCTTAAAATCATATAGAATTTCCTGATTATTAAATCTAATTCTTCTAATACTTTTTTGGAATGAGTGAATGTGAGAAGTACATCATCAGCAAACAGCATTATTTTAAAATTATATTTATTATATACATATATACCTTTTATCTTTGGGATTAATATGTATTAAAACAGCAAGTGTTTCTATAGGTAATGCAAACAAGATAGGTGACATGGGACATCCCTGTTTAGTGCCTTTAGTAAGACAGATTCTGATGTGGAAGGTCCTAGTTTAACATAGGATAAATTATTTATGTAAAGTGAAATGTAAGATGGGGGGAAAGTCAAATAAAACTAGAATTTTTGATAAATAATCCCAACTTAAGGAAGCAAAGGCTTTCTGTATGTCTAATCCAACTATCAATGCTTCTTGGTTTTCCCTATTTTAAGAATTCTGTTAGAGTTAGTATCCTTTTAATATTATCATGTGTATGTCTGCTATATATAATATATATTTGATCATTGTTCATTATTTTGGATATGTAGATTTTCATTCTATCAACTATAATTGACATGAATATCTTATAGTCATTGTTTAATAATGATATTGGTCTATAAGCACTACAATATTTAGAATCTTTGTTTTCCTTTAAAATTGGAATAATTAGAGTATTTCCAAAGAGGAGGAATTATTGCTTGTGATTGAACTTCAAGTAATGTTTTGTTTAGAAGAGATGTTATGGATTCGGGAAAAAGTTTATACATTTCTATGATTATGCCATCTATTCCCGGAGCTTTAGTAGGTTTGCTTCCCTATGTCTTGTCCGTTATATATGAAATTGGCCGTTGAAGATCTAATTTTAATTCTTCTGGAATTTTTTTTAGTTTAATAGTTATTGCTTCCAGATTCAATTGATCAGTTGAAAGACTTTCATCTTTGTAGTGTTCTGCATAATGATGTTTAAAGGCATCAATAATATCACCTATAACTGAAGCTTTCTTTCCCTTCCCTTCATGTAAGATGTTAACATTAGTAGCTTTGGATTGCATTTTAATCCTCGTGGATAAGTTATGCAAGTGTTTAGGTGAGGTTGCATAGGAGTTTATTTTTAATCTTTCCAATGTTAGATATATTTTTTATTAAGATCTTCAATTTCCTTCTTATTGGCTAAGGGGTCTGAGAATTTTTTTTAGTTTTGCATACCATAAGTTTCGATTGCAATTTTTGTAGTTCTGAATCCCATTTTTTAATTTTGTTTTTAAATCAGCTAAATGTTTTGCCACATGTATAGGCTTTTACTGAAGCCCATAACATAACTATATTAATCTCTGGTATAACTAATATCAAGAAAAAAAATGAGTTCTGACAGTACCCACAGTCTGAATTCTTTAATCTTTGTAATATAAGATGGAATTCTAGATGTGAAAGTTAATGATTTGAAATCCATTTGTAGTTTCAAAACAAGAGAATTGTGATCAGAGAGTGGACATGGAACTATTGAAAAAGTATTAACTTTTGAATATAGATCTTGAGAAACATATTTTATCTAACCTTGTTTGAGTGCCAAATCTATAATCTTGAGAAAATGTTAATGAGTTAACTTCTTATTGTTTCTATTAATTTAAATGTCTCAGTCCATTATTTTAAGAGTTTTGCACTGGAGGATAAATGAGATCTCTTATTAGTGGTTTCAGAAATGTCCATAATACAATTAAAATCTCCTCCTATTATTAAATTGCCTTTGTAGTTATTAACTATAAAATCTAAATGTTTTCTAACAGTCCCTACTCCAATGCCAGGGAACCAATATAAATGTACTAGTGTCCATATCCTATTATTAAATTTCAGTGTAATGAGAGCAATAAGACCATCTTTATCTTCATATCTGTAAATAATTTCAGGATTAATGATGTTCCTTTTCCATAGGATTGTCACTCCTCTGGTCTTAGATTTATAGGTGGATTGAACTAGAGTGATGTATTTATCGGGATTCCATATATATTTATAATTTATTTTAAAATGAGTTTATTGAAGAAAAATTACTTGTGCTTTATTTAATTTTAAATATCTTAATAGGTTTGATTTCTTGTTTGGATTATTTAAGCCATTAGTATTTAAGGATAGCAATGTCAGATCCAGAAGATTGCTGCTAAAATATAAGTCCATTTTATAAGTTGTTTGTAACACACAAGCCTCTCTCATTAACAGTGATGATATATTAATTTGTACCATTTTAAATAATGTCATCAAGCAGATTTTCTTTATGAATGAAAGCAACATAAGACTTAGGTCAGGCATAAAAAAAGAAAAAAGCATCTTAAGTAATAATATACTTAATAAAACAACATTAAAGTAGATGATATCCCATCTTACTCATGGAATGAAAATCATTCCTAATCTGACAGATAAGTATAGACCGGTCAGCTTATCCATCATAACTTAACTTGTCGGTTCATCTGAGCTCCATAAATATTTTTTTTAAGGAGACTACTTTGTAAAAGAACATAAAGATAATATTGCATTTTAATTACTTCTATCAGGATGAAATTATCATATATTTTTATTAGAGTCAAAGATGGCCTATTAACTGGATGTATTATGCATATGAATGTAATTAGCCTGATATGCAAGATAGATATAAAGAATTCCCAACTCATAATAAATTATGCTTATGAAAAAAAATAGTTACTTAGTAAGTTAAACCAGATAAAAAATTACAATTATTCAAATTAATCATTAGTAATGACTGTATATTGCTTAAATGTTCATCATTTAATCAATGTAACAGATGTGTGATGTTAGGGTTTTTACCCTTAAGATGTTCAGTTTCTTAATGTATAATAGTGACCATTTTAAGCGTAGCATTCAAAAATATATATCAGAAATTCTCAACCCTTTTTCCCCCAGCATGTCATTCCCACTAGAAAGCCAGTGCTACAAAGGTTGACAGCTTGTCTTAAAAATATGCAATAATAAATATGAAGTTGAAAATTTGAGTGGGCAACTAAAAAAGTGAACATACAAGAATTCCAGTTTAATCAGCCTAATAGGTAGCAGTTATTAACTTATCATAAAAGGTCAGCATTTTTATACATGTTTAGCTCATCTACATTATCCTGTAAAGAAACAGAATGATCTGCTTGTTGATGACTTCTATGTTGTTGTATTTAACCCTGGAAAATAAAATCTTATAAACTTTATCAGACTGTGTTCATATATGATAAGTGAAACTCTATAAAAAGCAATGATGTACCTTTCAGTGGTAAGGGTTTCCGCAGACCCTTATTAACTTAGGTGAAATAGAGGTCTATATAACAGGTTAAGCAGTGAAAGTTCAGTGTTAAAAAGATAGTCTCATTTCAGTATTATAGAAGGTACTTAAATGCCATACACTTGTTTCATGTGACATGCATGGTAACATCTAAAGATGTTGAAATTATATATTCTTTATGTACATTTTGGAAGTGGAAGCTACACGTTTCAACCCAAGTATGAACATTAATTTTCAACTTTAATTAACACCTAAAAGAACCCTTAATTGAACTTGTTCATTCTCATTATAAACCAATGTAGTTAGGTGATTTCTTGGTGCTCTTTACAATGCTTAATTGATATGGACATCTCAATAAAGCCATAACAGTACAGCAACTGATTGCTAGTGGAATTTTTTTTGTTGCTTTATATATATATATATATATATATATATATATATATATATATATAAGACTTTTCTTACACATCAGAAATTAAAAATCACCTTAAATATCACAACTTCCATCCAATGGTTCAGAGTACCAAATTCACTGTACGTTGTAATTAGCAGAAGAGACTATACCGAGCAGACTAGTTGAACTGTCTACAAAGAATTCTACCACTAGAAATACAGTAAATGGGACAGAGCCCAGGTCTGCCACTTTCAAAAAAAAAAAAAATAAAAAAAAAAAACTGAATAAGCAAATATAAAAATCTCATGCTAGAAAACATAAATATCTCAATAAATATGGGAAATGGAGCACTAGCTGCTGGCTAATGAAACAGCAGAAATATACACATAAAAATATTATGCTTCTGTGTTAACTATGGACCAAGCTTATAAGCTCACTTTGACCTATACATCTCTAACACTAACAAAGATATAATAAAAAAATGTAGAAAAAGAAAATTTGGAGGAAAATGAAATCACACCACCCAACATCAATGTGTGGAAAAAGGTATTGGTTCATTCTCTACCAGAGAGGAAGTCAGAAGCAGGTCGTTAGAGGGGGCTTGTTAGGATAAAGAGGTGAAAATCTGTTTTTTGGTGTTGTAATGCACAAGCAAGATGAGTGCAGCTTTAATTGAAAATTCAGATGTCTTATGAATCTGATTGGCTCTAGCCTAAGGGCTGAACTGTAGAACTATTAAGCTGTGTGCACCAACAAAGGAATCGAGGATAGAACTGCTAAATGTAGATTCTGGTGAGCTCAATGAGCCAGTACAACTGAGGGTTTGGACACTTCAAGCCCCAAAGAAAATTTTGAAATTTGACCAAAGACAGGGTCATTTTCAGGCCATATAAAATGGGTATTAGAGCATTTCCACGGTCAATATTAAGTACTTAAGTCCACTGGCTTATGATTCTATCACTAAATTACCCTTATTTTAATAACAAATACTTAAAAAAAAAAAAAAAAAAAAAAAAAAAAAAACCTCTATTGATTTTGTTGAAAAATTCACTCATTAAAAAAAAGTTTCTTCAGGGGCCCTGAAGCTTTGGCTTCATTAGTTTCATAGTAGATCTGTCACTGCCCAGAATTCTTAAAAGTATGACAAGATCTTTTGCTTACCAAATTTTAATATTAATTAACAGACCCACGAAAGGTAGGCTAGTTCATAGGATCTGGGAAAGGCAATTACTTTATCCCTATGTAGAGAAATAATCTCAGAAGCAATAAACAGCCATCAAGCGTTTGCACACTCAGTCACAATTACTTCAGCAAATAAGCAAATACACAATTACCTCAAATTAACAATATGATTTCAGGCCTAACCATGACGGTGACATGACCTACTATATGTTGTAGAGTAAATTTGTTATCAACTAGGTCATTATCACATTGTTGGGTCATTTATTTTAGGCTTGTCTGCAGCATTTGATGACGTGGACCATACAGAACTTAATGCAATCACAAGTAACTGTGGCCTTCCTATGAGTGTACTAAATAGCTCAAAAGCTATAGTTGAAATTAAACACCAGTCAGCCAGGTGGAATGGTGCCATCTGACAGCGAGTGCATGCTACAGGTGTCCATCAGTGCTTATTATAAAGGCCACTCCTTTTTAGGAAGCATTAAGAATGCTATTCTCAGCCATTTTGAAGAGTGGAAAGGTGCCATCTGACAGCCAGTGCATGTTACTGGAGTCCATCTGGGCTTATTATAAAGGCCACACCTTTTTATTAACCATTAAGAATGCTATGCTCAGTAATTTTGAAGAGGCCAAACTGATCCAGTACACAGGTGTCTCTACAGTTCTTGTAAATTTGACATGGCAGTCAATGCTAAATTACAGGCCAGCTTTGTTCACTGCAGTTATAAAGAGTTCACCAAGTCAAGCCTGAAAAGTAGAAAGAAGCACATTAAGCTGATACATGTATATATGTATTTTGGTTTATCAAAGTTTCGAAACTTTGTAACCCATATGGCCAAGACCATATCATCGAAGTTTTGGAACTTCAAACACTTTGTTTTGAGATTGCCTTACAGTGAGGAACTTGAGATTTACCATTTTACTTGGTGTAGTGTGATCTTGGAGTTGGTATATTTAATTAGCAGGGGGTGTAAGGGGTGCAAGGGAGCTGTCCCCCTGCAAAAACATTTTTATTTAGTTTTTTTTTTTTATTTTACTTTATTTAAATGTGTGTGTGTGTATATATATGTATATATATATATATATATATATATATATATATATATATATATACACACACACACACTTTCATATTTTTAGAAGATTCAGTACATCTAGTTAGAACATGTTAAATAATCTTCATAATGTGCATAACAGAATGTGTGTGTTGGTGTATATTTACAATTATGTAAAAATGTTTAGATAAAATGTTAACAGTAGATTAATATTTGTATAGCTGTATAAAGTGAAAAGCTTTTGTTTCTAGACCTCTACTGAAAAGGGGCTTTGCCAAGTTGGCTTTTTCCAGTAAACAAAAAGAAATAAACTTTATAGTTGGACAGAGCACTGGTGGAGCTGTAGCATTGTTGCCTCACAGCAAGAGGTTCATCGGTTTGATTCTCGGCTGGAGTGCCTTCTCTGAAGAGTCTGCATGTCCTCTCTGCGTTTGTGTGGGTTTTCTTCAGGTGCTCCGGTTTCCTCCCACTTTTCCAAGTTGGACTTTCCTGGTAAACAAATGTTAAATAAATAAATAATGGAGCAAGAACAAGCTTTGTATGCTAAAAAGCCTTAACAATCTGCTTCATTTTCTGTTTCTTTATGTAACATACCTCTGTATTGGTTTTGCCATTACAGCCCAAAAGGGTATGTCCTGTAAGTACCACAAACCCACATTGTCTAGGCATTCATCTCCATTTTTTCAGCTATAGAGGAACCAGTGCAAAAACTTAGGGTAAAGGTTGCTAGCATTTCAGAAGAGACTTCACTTGCTTCCTGACGCTGAATCAAACAGCGTAACTGAAATTTCACTGTCCAAGGCAAATAAGGAAACTTCCCATGTCCAGAGTTGCCCTTTCACTTGACATATCAAATGTTGATTAAGATAGGTTGTCACAGAGACCCTGATGAGATCTCAAAATGCTAATGCTGGGACTTGGAGATCTCTGCGTTAACATCAGCTCTGCTTAACATTGGTCAGCATTCCCACTGCTTAGTAGCCTTTAGCTATTTGGGTTGTTTCCTGCCTAGGAAGCAGCAACCAGCCTTCTTCAAAAACTCCTACACCTTCCTTCTGGCTGATAACTGGCCAGCACCAATCAGATAAATAGCAGACAGAAGGAAGTGACTTCAGTATTTTCTTACCACCTCATGAAGCAACTAAAGGGCTTCTCAGGAGCAGCAGTTGGTCTACAGCTTCATTTCTGGCAGATAAGTCCTCTTTGTACAATCCGTTCACACAGAATCCATTCTCCTTTTTAAGATTAGAGCATACTTCTTGGCACTATCCAGGTCAGGATAAAACAGGCAAACTTTGTGAGCTCTTGTTCAAGCAGTTTTATTATATGCAAACATCATAAATGAGGTTAAGTAACTTTAACTTATAAATAAACTAGCTATCATGCGCATAGATGTTAATACTCTGGCTGCACCTTTAAAATGGCAGTGAAGCTAATGTGCTTGGTATTTATATGCACACTCAGAACTTGGAAATGCTTCTTAAAGGTACAACACACCTGTTCTACATCCTCCCTCTTTGAGAAAATGAGTTGGGCATTGTCACTGATAATAATAAATATGCAATTTACACAAAAATTATTTTCATCATGCAATTATACAAAGCTAGATACATACATACAACTATGTCCAGGTTGCTGTGTATTTCACACTAGGCTTTGAAATGTGACCATATCATGTGACATAAAATTTGGGATCTGATTTAGCAACTGGGATTGTCTCTGCTGACTGTTCAATCTTAAGAAGACTGGAATAATCTGCCGGAACAGTATCAGGAGTCGACACATTCTGGAACAGGAATATCATCTGGATTGCTCCAAGAGTTAAAGTCTTTATCACAGTTATGATGCTGTGATATCAGTACTGCTGCAGGAAGAATATGTCTGCGATTTCTCCTGTACTCCATGCCGTTGGATTTAACAAAATAGGATCTCAGCTCTACACAAATAGATAACTGGGCTTTGATGACTTGATTGTTTTTAGCTTTAGGCCTCAATAAACTAGAACTGATGGGCAATGTTGTTCTTGTTTGCCTAGATAGAAGTCTCTGTGCAGGTGGGCCAAGTATATCATCACGGTGTATGTTTCTGAGATTAAGTAAATTCAAAGAATTTGGTATTGTCATCCTTTGACTTCTCAAGTAATTGCTTTGCACTCTGTACTGTATGTTCAGCAAGTCCATTCCATTGCGGATACTCTGGACAACTAGTAACATGTACAAAGTCCCATTATCTGGCAAATTTCTGAAACAATTGACTGGTGAGTTGTGAACCATTGTCAGAGATTAATTTCTGTGGACTGCCATGGACTGAGAAATGGCATTTCAACTTAGTAATGACTGTAGCAGAAGCGAGATTAGGTAGTACATTGATCTTGAGCCAATTCCTATAAGAATCTACCAGTACTAAGTAATGGTAATTGTTTCACTTGAATATGTCAGCAGCTACAGTTGACCAAGGTAGATCAGGGATTTGACTTAGCTGAAGTAACTCTTTTTGCAAATGCACTTTAGTACTATTACACACTGAACAGGAAGAAAGTACTCTATCAATGTCTTTTGCTAGAGAAGTCCAAAATACTGGTCCTCTCACCCTTCTCTTAGTAGATTCAGAACCCGGGTTTCCACGATGCAAATTCTGGGTATATTCTTGTTCTAAGGAAGCAGGAACAACAATTTTAGGACCTTTGAAAATAATGTCATCTTCCATCAACTCATCTTTGTAAGGAAAGTAAGATTGCACTTCAGGTGGTACACTAAATTGCTTTGATGGCCTCCAACACTGATATAGTAATCGAGCTTTTGCAAAACTGGATCAGTCGTTGTACTATCTCGTAGCTCATCAAGACTTGTGGTAGAAATATTACACACTTCCATGACATCAAAGTCAAAATTCTTGGCGTCAAGCTGTTCCACTATATTTCTGAGCAATCTGGATAAGGTATCAGCCAGATAAAGAAGTTTGCCTTTCGTATAGACCATTTTGAAGTTGTACTTTGGCAATTTAAGCATCATTCTTTATAATCTTGCTGGAACTGAATCCATAGGTTTCTTTAAAACAGTAACCAAAGGTTGATGATCAGTTTCAATCTGGATATCTTGACCATAAATATAATCATGAAACTTGGAACATGCAAACACTCTAGCCAAAAGTTCTTTTTCAATCTGAGTATATTGCATTTCAGTCTGGGTAAGTGTTCTAGATGCATAAGCTACTGGCTTTCCTTCTTGAAGAATAACTGCACCTAAACCAAATGTTGAAGCATCGCAGGAAAGAGTTACTGGTTTGTTGACATCATGGTATCTTAATGTTGGTGGGGTAGCAATTTTCTTGTTAAGAACTTAAAATGCTTTCTGGTGTTCTAGCCATGACCAAGTAACATTTTTACATGTGAGCTCTCTCAAAGGTGCTGTCAACTTACTGAAATCTGGTATAAACTTGCCTAAAAAATTGACCATACCAAGAAAATGTTATAGAGCTTGCACATTATCTGGTGCTGGCATTTCAAGAATGGCTGTTTGCTTGGTCTGGTCTCAAGCCAATACCTGTAAATAAATTACCTACATATGTGACTTCAGGTAGTCTGAATTTGCACTTCAGAGGATTGAGGTTTAAGTGTACTTCACATGCTCTGTCTAGAACTCCCTTAAGATTTCTGTCATGGTCTGCCTCACCATTGTCTCTGACCAATATATCATCTACTTTTATGGCACAAGAATAACCTGAAAAAATTTGCTCAATTGCATGTTCCAAATGGAGTACTGAATGTAGTCAGTAATGAAGATTTGCAATCAAGCATAATTTAACAAAATGAACTTTTTGCATCCAAGACAGAAAAAACAGTGGCATTCAGTATTAGGGCTGCAGTCTCTTTAACTGTAAGCATGGGATGATGTGGTCTCTTCAATGCTTTGTTCAAATCTCTTGGGTCAATATATATTCTGATTTCATCCGAGCCTTTTTTTATGAGCTGCTACCATGGACAACACCCATTCGGTAGGTTCTGTAACTGGACAAATTACACCATTTTGTCTAGCTGAGCTTTGACTTTATGCTGCATAGCTATTGGAACTCTTCTTGCCAGTCTGACCACTGGACTGATTTCTGGGTCTAACTTCATGGAATACACAAATGGAAGTTTGCCCAACTTTTCCTTGAAAACATCAGCATACTCTGAAAAAATAGTGCTAGTGAAACTGGAACTAGGACATGTGCTTATCTGATGAACTTCTTTGATAAAAGAAAGAAGATTCATTTTTAAACTGTCCCTAAAACCCAGTAATGACTGCACAGGTCTTTGGACCACATTGAACAATAGGCTATAACAGTTCTTGGCCACATAACATGAAAGCACTTCTGAGCCTTCGGTTTGAATTTCTTCAGTTCCATAAGCAACCACACAACTAATCATATTTCACCAGCTCTGACCCTTGCAAAAGTATCTGCAGAGATGACATTACACTTTGAACCAGTGTCTATTTTAAGCTCGATGGATTTACCATTGATCCGGATAGTACAAAACCCCATCACTTCTTGCCAATAAATCAGCTGCTTGATGGATATACCATTGATCCGGATAGTACAAAACCCATAACTTCTTGCCAATAAATCAGCTGCATCAATCTTTTCACCAGTTACTGACACTGTCTACATAGAAAGCAGACTGTTGTAGGTCTATTTGATTAACTTGTTTTTGAGTGACCCTTCTTTGTAACTGTATGAGGCTTGTTCAATTTACAAAATCTTTGAAAATGGTTCCATTTCTTACATTTGTGACATTGTTGGCCAAATGCTATGCACTTTTCTCATCTGGATTCATGGCTGCCACCACAATTGTGACAGTTAACAATAAAGCTTGATTTGGATTTTGCTGATTCAATCTTATGCTGTACTGAGCAACATTTATTTTGCACTAGGTACCCTTGGTCTGAGCAGCCAATTGCTCCAGATTATGCAGAATACTCCGCATTTGACCATAAGCAAACCCACTGTTCCGCTGTTCCACATTGAACATCTTTGGCTTCACTACACAGCTTTTGATTGGTTTGCATACTGCAATTACTGCCAATTGGCATCGCAGTATACAAACCAATCAAATAGGTACTCCAATGTTCCGCATTGAACAGCATTGACTATGCTACACAGTTTTTGATTGGCTCGTATTCTACAATTACAGCCTATCACCATTGCAGTATACAAACCATTCACATAACTGTTCCTGAGGATGGGGGCCAATGAGAGCTCCCAAATATGTGACCATTCGAGTAGGAACAGTAGGTTATGTTACACACCTATAAACACTGATTTGCATGTGCTATGATGATAGGTCTAACTTAAGATGGCATTGTGAATAATTTAAACTCTAACTGTTAAAGTTGCAACTTTGAGGTCGGGTAATGTCTAGAGCAGTGCAGAGATTAATGCTGTTAAAATAAAGAGCATAGACATGCACAAAACCAATATTATTGAGACTGCAATGATACAATATGCATCTACTGTTAATATTAATTAAAACAACACCCTTGATCTGTTTCTAGTAGTAACAGCCAACACCACGACTGGACAAAAATTGAAAATATCCTCAGTGTTAATATTCATTGTTGTAAATAGGAGTTATTGTCCAAACTACAAGCACGAGTAAGTTAAAAGAAAATTTTTTATGGTTTTACAGGAGGACACTAACTCTTTAACACTCACTGTGTTGCTCAACTATTTGCCTTATACAGTTTTACAGTTCTTAGTATTTTCCCCCTCAAAAGTATGAGCTCTGTGCTTTTAAGAAGTGACAGGTATGTATGTGAATTGCGACTGTATGATATATTTTGACATGCAGAAAACAAATACCAAAAGAAAAAAAAATATGCTGCCATCTATTTTTGTGTTAAAATAACTTGAAAATATATTATTACAATACCAGCATTTGGTACCACATTCTTTCAGTTCCTCCAAAACAGATTTCGCCATCTTACATTTACCATATACAACAAGTACAAGAAATTGTTTTAAAACTTTAGAACCAGCTGTGATTTAGGCAGAATGATATGATTTTATTCTGTCTTTTAGTCTTGTTCCTGCTAGATTTAGTGATCTTATTAATGTTGGGGCTTTTATAGATGTATGCTTTAATAAATAACTTAATTAAGGTGTATACACAGATTTATTATTACTATGTGGGATCTAACATGGAGGATATGATGTCTGAGACTCAAATTTCTGTCATTACCTTATTATTTCATTCCTCTGTGATTTGCCAGAAAACTACATATTTTATGAGGAACAGACCAAAAATATGAGGCAAGAATTTGGGCATTCTGCAAAATTCTTGACAGTTGAATGGTATGACAAGGGTGAATATGTGTATGTGTGTGTTCGTGTGCATATTTTGGTTGAGAGGTCATGGCCATGGTCAAGGTATGCTTTTCTCGCAGTGCAAAAATAGGGTGTTTCACATTTTGACTGTTTGTTACACATTGCTATGGTCTGTGTTCCATATTGGCCACTTAGCTGGTTGAGACCTATGCCCTTGGTTCTGCACTGAGCATGCTCCTTTAACTGAACTGATCTTGGAATGTGCTAGAAGACTATGGGTTTTACCTGGAAGTTCCACAGGGGCTGCTGCTGCTGCCATGTACTTAGGCCTGCTTTTGCCTGTTACATGTTGCATGCTGTCTATATTAGTGCTGGAGCCTAGTGAAACCATACTCTTATCACTAGCAAGCATATTTGTGTGCCTTTCTGTAACTTCATTAATCTGACAAATTTCAATGGCTTTAATCAGCGTCTAATCACTTTCATGAAAGAAAATCTTTCTCACAGCAGTATTATTAATATCAGACATGAGTCTGTCCTTTATTAACTTATCCTTTAAATCACCAAACCTACACATTTTAGCTTTGTTTCTCAGGTCAGTAATATAAGCTGTAAAAGTTTCCCTTTGCTTTTGATCTCTCATGTAAAACAAATGCCTCTCTAATGCAACATTAGTCTCGGGATTACACATTTCTCTGAATTTGCACTTTAAACACTCAGAGTCTTCCCTTGATTCAGCCTGCACAACAACACAATGAGTTTCTCCTTCACCTTCATACACTGCTGGTGCATAGACAAATGAACGCTCCCTTTCAATAGCCTCTGACCCTGCTAGGTTTAGCAAAATGAATGCCCTGGTACATGCATCTTGTATAAATATATTGTATTCTTGCTCAACTCAAATATTCTCCAATTCTCTGATCAAACACAAGTGGTTGTGGCTTGCAAAATCTGTCTGTCATATTAACATTTCTCAGTGAAGATTTTTGCAAATGTGCACAAACACACACTTGTACATACACATATACATGTGAGTGAAATTTATGCCAGTACTTGTAATAACACAACAAGCCTTTGTATAACTGAATTTCATGAAATACATTTGCTGGGCACTGTAACAGTTTGAAATCTCTGCACTGTAAAAGCCACTTGCCTTGAAATTATTTTACTATACGAGCCATTTATCTTATAATTACTTTAATGCTAAAGTCATTTATCATCATTATGTTACTGTACAAGCCTTTATCTTGTAATTGCTTTAATGCCAAAGTAATTTAGCATCATTTTAAGAAACACTTCAAAGAAACTGCATAGTGGAAATAAACCGGGCAAGAAACATTTCGAAGTAACTGTGCTTTGCAAACAAACTATCTCGAAGTAATTGCAATCTGTATATAAACTGTCTCAAAGTAATTGCAATTTGTGAATGTATTGGACAGAAGACTCTCAGAGTGAGAAACACTTCAAAATAACTGCACTTTGCAAGTAAACACTACACAGCACACTGGCATTCCCCCAAAATGGCTGCACTTTGCCAAACAACTCTATATAGTGCAAGAGACACTCTGAGAACAGACGCACCCAGGCACAAGAAAATTTTAGAAATGGCTGCACTTCACAAAATGGTTGCATTTTACACGCAATAATCTCTGGAATAAATGCACAGTAATAAGCACACACTGTGAGTTGCCTAATATTGAACTGGAATACTGTCCTGCCTCTCCAGCTAAATGGAATAATAATGTGCGCCTTAAGAGAATGATGCAGTCTGAACAGAATCCACTCATGCAGCTGAATCTAATGGAGGTGAATGCTGAAACAGTGAGTAACAGCTTGTTTGATGAAAAGAAAGATGAACTGTTTTTCAAAACGTATTCTGAACTAGAACTGAAACTTTTCAAATTGAAGTGTTTGCAGTGGCAACGCTTTCATTTTGAAGCATGTCAGCACTTCAAAGTTATACCTAGGGGAATGCGCATTTTTTGTTTGCCAGCACAATCCAAAATGTATCCAGAGTTATTATGTGGGTAAAACGAACAGAAGATTAAAAACTGCATACTGCAGCACCTAAGTGACATTAGACTTAGTAAAAATACCAGTGCTTTATATCAACACAAGTTAAATAAACCTGAACATAACTTTACTTTCATGGTACTACAGTTATGTGAACCAGATAAAAGAGGGGGTGATATACCCAATCAAACAGAAGTGGCAGAAGCCCGTTGGATAGCAGATTTACAAGCTGATAAACCCCCAGGGTTGAATGGATATCTTTCCCTAAAACCAGTTTTGAGAGAGCGCATGCTCAGACACTGAAATGGTTAACTTGCTATAAGCAAGAGTTCTGCAAAAGAGGAAAGAATTGTGGTGCAGCTTTAAGTCTGTGATTGGTCAAGTGTTACTTAAAACAGTTAAACACACTTTGTTCTTTGATCTGATGAAGGAATTATCTGAAAGTGCATATATTTTATGTTTTACAATTAAATTTATGGTTTTGGCTCTCTTGGTCCTTGTTAGTATTTTAATAAATAAATCATTTGTGTGTATTCTCTTTAGGTTTGACTTGTTTCTGGCCCTTTTTTGCTCTTGGTTCATTTAGTTTGCCTTTGCCATTACCTCTGCACCTTGTGGCTCTGAAGAATAGTCTTTGCCATCCTGGTTCTAACACCATGTTGCTCTCCAGGTCAGTTTAAAACAGATGATCATTGTAGGTTCTTATTCAACCAGCCTTATTATATGCAAACACATCATAAATGAGGTTAAGTAACCTTAACTTATAAACAAACTAGCTATCATGCACATAGATGTTACCATTCTGGCTGCACATTCAAAATGGCACTGAAGCTAACACATGCTTGGTATTTATATGCACACACAGATCTTGGAAATGGTTCTTAAAGGTACAACACATCTGTTATTCTACACCTCTCAACCTGTCAGTGCAAGAAGTCTGGACAAAGCCAGGAAATAATGGGGGACAAAAGCCCAAAAATAGGGACAGATTTTAAATATTGTTCCTTTAAACTTAGAATGACAGATTTTGCATCGTATATTTTCTGAAGGATATGAAGTCTGAAACTCAAATATCTGTCATTATTTAGTATTATTATTGACTTCAATTATCTGCCAGAAAACCATACATTTTATGAGGATAAATCTATAGATTAGAGGGTTTTTTTTAATTTTTTATGAAAACAAGCATTTTTTTAAAGACACCTTATATTTCTTTAAATATCTGTAGTTTCCTGACAGAAACCACCTTACTACTTTTTAGAGGTTTATTTATTTTCTTGGGGGCATTTTTGTGTTAAGAGTGGACTGCTTTTGCAACTTTTGAGTTTAGGTGTTCATATTTTACTTAAAAAGGAATGTAAAATATGGACATTGTTTTTATGGCACATGTGTACTTTGTAACAAATTACCTGAGTATTTGTTTTCACTCACAACAGTGCATGGAAAGAAGCTGCTGTTTTGTGAGAGATTTTATGTATTGCCTGGCATCTAACTTGGTCTGGGTACTGTTTGGGGAAAGTGTAACTGTGTGTGTGTGTGTGTGTGTGTGTGTGTGACTCCATCAATCATGGCTTACCAACAATTAGGTTTCTTCCATTGGACACAGCGTGGATATTCACTCTGGTCCTGCAGGTTCTTCCCATGCTGTACCTAAAAAGAAAAAAAACTTACTTAAAGTGAGTCCTTGCAGTCATTGCAGGCTCAGCCAGAGCTTTAGCCACTGGTGGTCTTGTAGCAGCCATTTGTTTTTCTAGTGTTGCTTCTTTTGCCATCATGCACTGGGGGTCCACCAAGTTGTCTGAGGCTGTTCTAGTCTCCAGTAAGGGCATGGGAGAACCATCTTCCTTTTAGGGTCTGAAAGGTGTTCCAGGAGTTTTTTTTCTTGAAGTAGCTGGTGAAAGAGACCTCTTGCCCATGATAGAGACATTTCCGAGTTGTTGCTCTTTCAGAGATACTTTACCTAGGAAAAAGAAACAAAGGTTAGATATTGATCATCAAATTATGTACTTATAATACATAAAGATGATATTCTTACCTTAGCCTGGAGTTTATTGCAGGCAGCTGGTCCTTGAATTCAAAAATCCTTACATGAGCACTATTGTAATACAGAAAATCCTATAGATAGTCGGTCACAAGAGTCTGACAGTGATAAACACAGATTTTCCTCTTCTATGGATTCCCAAGACCAAGACTCTGATTCTGGGGAAAGCACACATGCTCTGTCTCCCAGGAGAAGTTTTGTTTTTCTGTTTCCAGGATGAATGATTTATTTTTGTGGAAACAAGTGAAGGTTCCCCCTGAAATGAAGAGATTCTATGAGTTATTACAAGTAAAGGTACCAGGTGTTACTTCTATTCCACCAGCCTTGGAGGATGTCTTTAATGTTGCATGCAGTAGTCCCAATTCTCCATTTTCAGTCCCTAAAAAGGCAGATAGATTTTATAGTTTTCCAGGCTAACAATTTTTTTTTTGCTTTCTCACCTTTGCTCTTTTCCTGCAGCCATTTCTGCCCCAGCATCAGCTGGCAATAGGCTTCTGGTAAATCCTAATCCCTTTCCAGGACATAAAGAAGGTAAGGTGTTGGATAGATTTTGGAAGATAATTTTCTCTTCAGCCACTTTGGCTTTTAGAATTCTCACTTGCCAAAGCCATTTGTGGAGGTTTGTTATATTGTGTTGAAACATTAAGGGGATATTTTACTAATCTGCATTCAGGGGATAAATCATTTTTAAATCCCACAATTTCTAGTATTTATCAGGTCTCTAAACATGCACTAAAAGTGTGTATGATTGCGAAGATAGTGTCTAGGGACACTGCTACTGTCTTAAGGAGGTATGCTTAGGTACTTAACCAAAGGTTTGCAGATAAAGTTAAATATGAGATTCTGAACTGTGCCTTATAAGGAGTTGCCTGGTTCTTTTACTACTCAGGTACCCAAACAATATGAGGAAGTTAGATCAGAAAATAAGGAGCTTTTTTTGAGGTTCCCCATTATAAATCAAATAGATTCTCTCCTTCCTCAGAAAACTGTCTAAACAGTCCCTACCAACTTCTAGCAAACAGGCCACATAAAAAGGATGGCAGGAGGGGCAGAACTTTAGCAAAACTCAGGGATTATTTCAGAAAGGGGGATCAGTCTACACCTTTAGAATGATTATACTTGCATTCTTCCCCTCCACTCCTGTCACTACATCTCTTACTCTGTCTCAGACACAGGATGTCAGTCTCTCTTTCTTTGCAATCATATGCTAATAAAGAGAGACTGACACAGGATGTCAGTCTCTCTTTCTTTGCAATCATATGCTAATACTGTGAATAACAGAATCAGTGCCTTTAGACCACAGGGACAAAGTTATTTATCTCAAATGTTTCTAATTCCAAAGAAAGAACTTACCTGGTGAAAAGTTTTGGATCTTTTCTTCCTCAGATTCTCTGTGTCTGGGTCATACTATCAGTTCTGTCTGTTACCCTTTGGTCTATCCACAGCTCTATGAGTATTCACAAAGAGCCTAGCCCCTTAAATAGTCCTTTGCAGACTTTCAGACATTCTCATATTTCTTTACTTAGACAATTTACTTATCTTTGCAAAGACTTTTCCCAGAGGTCAGTAGACTTTAATATGGATTGTCTTCCTCACCTGTCTGGGATTCCAGATACTTATTTAACCCCCCCCCCCCCTTGACTCCATAATGCAGGAATGGGTTTCTAGGTTTCAAGATGACCCAGTATTATCATCCTCTGGATTTTCAGATTCCAATTTTGGGTCTTATCAAGAAGGTACTGCAATGGTGGAGACTGCTCATGGTTCAGAATTCAGGGATCCCTATTTTTCCTCATATCCTAGCAAATTATGTACCAACAAATGCCTCAGATTTTTTTGGGGATCAGTCTCGATGAGGGTGCACACTATCTTGGGAATGTCATATGGGCCAAAGCACATCAGTGTGAAAGGAGTATTAGCTGTGATCTATGTTATAAGATCCCTTTTTCTATCTGGGGGTTTTGGGGACCCTCGCAAATGATTATAAGTAAAACCACAGTGATGTGACACTTCAAATATCAGAAGTACATCAAGTCTTTCCCTCTGTGTCAGCTGGTTATGACAGCTGGCGAGGTAATACTTCAGCATTTCCTGATCCACCAAGCATCTTACACTCCATAGTGGCAGACAAGCTGAGCAGGACCAAGGAATACTCTCACTATTGGAAATTATAAACAAGGGTCTTCCTGGGATTGATCCATGGTGATCTCCTCAAGTAGATTTCCTCATCTCCTTTCAAAAAAGACTCCCAAACCAATATCAGTTTCAGGATGACTTCTAGGTAGGCCATGGGAACAGAGACATTTCCACCCTTTCCACTGATATACAGAGTCATTGTCAAGATTCAGGGGGACTTTTCAAGGGTCTTTGAGGAAATGATAACAGACCCTGCCAGTAGTGTTTCTTCATTCTTATGGAATTGTCCAGTGGCAATTGCTACAAACTTCCTCACAGATCGGATCTACTCACAAAAATCCAGGGGTGTTTGATACACCCCAGTCTCAAACTACTACAACTGACTGCCTGGACATTTCAATTCTGATTCCTTTTAGGCACACTTTTCATGAGGATGTGCAACAGGTACTAATGCAGGCAAGAAAATCTGCTACTAGGATATCATATATCAGCAAGTAGAAAATAGTTTCTAGTTGCAGCCTAACCAATTACTAGAACTCTAATAGGGACTATGAGGTACTATCCTCTGACCTGTCTTGTTTTTCTGTCAAGGTTCATCTTGTGGCCATTTCAGTATGTCTGTCTATGTCTCTACCCATGTTCTCTTTGTTTCTCATTAAACAATCCTTGAAAGAGATTATACACATGAGGTTACTTATAAGGAAGGAGGATCATTCTTGAAACCTTAACTTTGTTGTGAAAAAACTAACAATGTCACACTTTGAACCCTGTCATGTGACAGATTTGCGGTTCATTACTTGGAAAATTGTTGATGTCCTTACATTCGGCGCTGCAGTATTCATTACAAATGGGGATTCCCTGCCATGAAGCCCTCCGTCCGGCCAGTTTACAAAAGTCTACCATTGCTTTAAGGTACGCTGAACGTCACCTGTGCACTCCTTGCGTAAGGTAGGGCATTAAGGTAATGTTCCAGCATACCATCCTCAGAACTTCTTTCCTGTCAGTCCAAATGCTGTTTTAACTGCTGGTCTGTTGGATACATCTGTTTTTCTAACTGTTTTTCTGTTTATTGGCTTTTCTGTGCTTACTCCTGTTTGCTGGAGTCCTCACAGTGGCAGATAAGTACCCAGTTGGGTTTTTGGTTACTTTTTCTGTTTGTTTAGTGCTGTTTGAGGTTAATGTCATCCAGGAAGGTAAATGTCACTGTGGGAGACTGATTCCCCATAAAGACCACCACAATGTGCCTTTTTTTGCCTTGGTGCTGCTCGCAATCATATGTCTTGTTCCATTTGTCAGACGATTGTCCCCAAAACTCTTTGTAATAAGCTTTCTTCCCTTTCCTTGTACTTTGAAAACCAGTTGCTTAAGCTTCTTGCTGCGGGTGCTATGGATGGAACTTCCTGCCCCGAGGGTCAGCCATCTGGGAAGATGAAGGTGCATAAGGTGAGACCAGAATCTTCTGCTGTCCACCCTCTGCTGGGAGTTTCTCCTGAGGCTATTATGCACCCGGAGGCTCACCCAGTTGTTTTGTCAGATTCTTCTACTACGTCTGGCTTGGAGGATAGTGAGGATCTGGCAGGCAGCACATCCGACGAGGCTTTGCAGGAGTCCATTTAGGGCATTAAGAGGGGAACCATGGTTGACTGTTTCTGAAGGGTCTAGTGGGGTTCCACAGTTTCTCTTTAGGGAAGAGGTTCCTACTGCAGTTGTGAAATGCTGTCCTGAGTCTGGGCCTTCTCAGTTTTCCAGGACGGTTGTCCCTTTGAAGAAGAAACGGAAAGCTAACCATGTTTCTTCTGCTCCTAGGGAATCCACAAAGTGGGCGGCAGGCCTTTACTCAGGGTCTGTTTAATGCTTTACTGTCATTGTGGCCTCCTCAAGTGGTTTCAGTTCCTGCTCTTCCTTGGTCCACCTCTTCCCCTAAAAGGCCCAGAGAATTGCATTCTTCTGAGGTGGATTCTGATGATGACTCCCTTGCTTATTCTACCCAGATTCCTTCTCCTTTAGACTATGGGTCTGAGGAGGGGGAATTCTCATACTCTAGATAATACCTCTGAGGAAATTTCCTTTGCGGACATGATCTCTAGGATGATAGACTTTTTTAAGTGAGATTGTGGCCAGGTTTCGGATATCCGTAAGAGGTACTATGAGTTACTGCAAATGGAATCTCCTAAACCTGCGGCCATTCCTCCTGTCATGCCTGCTTTATTGGATGTTTTTTCCACTGCCTCTAAAGCACTGGATTCTCTGCCCCGTGCTCCCAGGACATCTGATAAGTTTTATAGGGTGCCTGAAGATTGTTTCTTTTTGTTTAAATGTGCTGATAATGACCCCTCTGTTATGTCTGTGGCCTCTGATAAGCCATCTCAATTGCTTCCTTCATCCAAGTTACTGCCTTCTGACAAGGACAGTAGGACCATGGATAGGCTGGGTAAGAAAATTTATACTTCATCTACCCTAGCTTTTAGGGCTTTTAATTATCAGACCCATATCTCTAGATATGTCTTGGCTCTTCTTTCTCAGGTCTGTCAGGTTCTTTCTGATTTTCCAGACTCTGAGGGTATATCTTCTGCTCTTTCCTTGCTTGGGACTTCCTCTCAGGTAGTTCATCATTCTATCAAATGTAGTTATGATGCTGCAGATTCCTTTTCAAGGGCTGCTGCTTCTGGTTCAGTTCTGAGGAGGTATTCATGGCTTTGGCTTCACTTTGCCTGATGATATTAAGGCTAAGTTGCTGGATGCTCCCCTGGATAATACTCTTTTGTTTGGTAAAGTGGCTGCTGGTTTATTTAAGTCTCTTCAGGACAAGAGGAAGGCTTTACAGGAGCTTAAGCATGTCTTTGTTTCTCCTGTGCCTAAATTTCAACAAGACTACTCTTCTAAGCCAGCCTTTGTTCGTAGGCAGTCTCGCCCTCCTTCTAAAGGTAAAAGGGGTAGTAAACAGACTCCTCCTGCTAAGACCACTGAGACTGAAGGGATTCTTAAGCATTCCTTTCCTGACAAACCAGGTACTGTCTGACTATCCACCCATTTCCAGCCACATTCCATTTTCTCTTCGCCTTTCTCTTTCTATTTGGCTCTGGATCACCCAGGATTCTTTGGTTTTGTCAATCATTCATCCAGGGTACTTCATAGTCTGGAATTCCCATCCTCCTTTTATGAGCATTCCTCAGCCTCCTCAGGAACAGCTTCTTTTTTCCCCAGAGGTCCTTTGGGACCTCTTCTCTCAGGGTACTATTCAAGAAGTGCCTGTGCCCCAAAGGGGGAAAGAGTTTTATTCGAGAATGTTTCTAGTTCCCATAAAAAAAAGGTACTTGGAGGCCTATTCTAGACTTCTCCCATCTGAACACCTTTCTGAAGGTGCCTTCCTTTTGGATGTTGCCCCTACAGTCCCTGTTTCCTCTCTTGCTCCCTCAGGCCTTTCTGGTGTCTCTGGACTTCAAGGATACTTATCTTCATATTCCAATCCATCCCCTTTTCAGGAGATTTTTGCGTTTCTCTGTTGCTGCTTGGCACTTTCAGTTCTGTGCTTTGCCTTTTGGCCTCTCTATTGCCCCAAGGGTGTTCACCAAATGCCTCGCACCTGTGATTGCCTTTTGCAGATTTCAAGAGATCCAAATCTTTCCTTATTTGGATGACCTGCTGATTCAGGTGTCTTTTCCAGAGGTCTTTTTGCAAAGTCTTCATTTTATCATTTCTCCTCTTCAGAGCCTGGAGTTCACAATAAACTTCAACATGTCTTCCCTGACTCCTTCTCTGGATCATGTCTTTCAGGGTTGCATGTTTCAAATGGTGCCAATGCTGGCATCCCTGCCTCCTCCAAAGGCATTAACTCTCATGTCATTCTTTCAAACGCTTCTTCCCCTGGCCTCCATTTCAGCCAGGGTGTTTCTGAGAGCCCTGGGTTTCATGGCTTCCACCATTCCGATGGTTCCTCTGGCCAGACTCCACATGAAGAAGTTCCAGTGGTTTCTGAAGTTGGTGTGGCTTCAGCATGCGCATCCTCTAGACTTTCCTGTTCCTCTTCTCCAGTGTCTCAAGGATGAACTTCAGTGGTGGATTTGGCAATTGTCTCTGAATCAAGGGCTCCCTTTTCAGCTTCTGCTTCCTTCTCAGAATCTGTTCACAGACACTTCAGATGTGAAATGGGGAACAATGTTTGCCTCAATGAGGGTTCAGGGAGTGTGGTCACCTTTTCAGTGGAAGGAGCACATCAACATCAAAGAGATGAAGACTGTTATGCTGGCTCTTCAGGTCTTTCATCCTTTCTTCTCTGGAGGGCCTCTTAAGGTTTTCACGGACAATACCACAGTCATATGGAATATAAACAAACAAGGGGGTATGAGAGCCTACTGTCTTTGCTGGCTGGCACTTCTGGTTTGGGATCTGGCTATCCAAAATTGTGTGACTCTTCAGGCAGTTTACATTCCATCAGATCAGAACATTATGGCAGACAGTCTGAGCAGATCCTTCACTCAATACCATGAATGGATGCTTCACAGGGATGTGTTTCTGGACATTGTTCACCAGTGGGGTACTCATCAAGTAGATCTCTTTGCCTCCCCTCTGAACAGACAGCTTCCTCTGTTTTGTGCCAGATTCCCAGGTCCTCTATTATGGACGGTGGACGCCCTCTCATTTTCTTAGAAGGGGATGTTTCTTTATGCATTCCCTCCCCTTCCTCTTATTCTGAGAGTTCTGCTCAAGATTCAACACAATGCTCCCAAAATCTTGTTGGTGACTCCCTTTTGGCCACAACAGCACTGGTTCCCTCTACTTCTACATCTAGCCAGGGGCAATCATCATAAGTTACCTCACAGGGTGGATCTCCTCACACAAGATGAGGGGCCTCTCATCCATCCCCACCTGTCCACACTTCAACTGACACTGTGGGTGATAGAGTTTTGATTCCTTTTAGACACCTTTTTTCTGAGGACATGCTTCAGGTCCTGTAGGAGGCCAGGAAACCTACTACTAGGAAATCCTACTTATCTAAATGGAAGAGGTTGTCTATTTGATGTCTTTCTCCTGACCTGGACCCATTTTCTGTGGATGTTCCTTTGGTTCTTTCTTATTTGTGTGAGTTGCTCAATGCTAGTTTGGCCTGTTCTTCTGTTAAGGCCCACTTATCTGCTCTTTCTGCTTGTCTGCCTTTAACTCCCCTATTAGCTTCTAGATTTGAGCCTAAGCAGTTTCTTAAAGGCGTCCTTAATATTAGACCTCCCAGGAAGCGTGTTCCTCTTCCCTGGGATCTTAATTTTGTTCTGGAAAAATTGAGTCAGGGTCCTTCTGAGCCTGCTGTTTCAGCTTCCTTGCAACATTGTTCTTGGAAGACAGTTTCTTTTTTAGCTCTTACTTCTGCCAGACAGGTGTCTGAATTGCAAGCCCTTATGGCTTGCCCACCTTTTTTGATTTTTCATGAGGACAGGTATCCTTGCATACTAATCCTTCTTTCATGCCCAAGGTGGTTAATGAGTTGTCACTTAATCAGTCTATTAATTTGCCTACTCTTTTTCCTCTCCGCAATCTGACAATGAGAGGGTGCTGCATACCTTAGATGTGCATGGACAGCTCAGATTGTATTTTGATGAAACTAAAGCTATCATAAAGTCTGACCAGTTATTTGTTTCCATTCATCCTAGGTCTTTGGGCTTGGCTGTTTCCAAGCAAACTATTTCCACTTGGATTTCAAAGGCTATTTCCTTTTGTTACACCTTTCATGGCGAGAACCTTCCTTTTTCTATAAAGGCTCATTCCACTAAGGCTGTGGCTTCTTTTGGTGCTTTTTTCAAAGGTTTAGATGCTAATTCTATTCTTGAAGCTGCTACCTGGACTTCTTTACATACCTTTACCAAACATTACATGTTGGATGGTATCTCCATAGCTAGAGCTGGTTTTGCTGCTGCCATTCTTCATGACTTCTTGGAGGGCTCTGCTGCTTTCTTCTCCCAGGTTTCTTCTTGAGCTTTAATACTCTCCTATTTGTAATGAATACTGCAGCGGTGAATGTAAGGACATAGTACAGTTGTGCAAAATCTTACCATAATTGTAGATGTCCTTGCCTTCACTCCCTCCATCCCCCTGTTTTTTTCCCTTCCTGGTTGTGCAGATTCTCCTTGGTTTTCCTTGGACTGCTGTTCCTACTGGGACAATCTATTCTGAGGATGGTACACCAGAATGTCACCTTTATGCCCTACCTTATGCAAGCAGTGCACAGGTGACATTCAGCAAGTAAGTGTGACCCAGGGCTACTGGAGTGGCTTGGACAGTGTCACCAAATACATGCAATGTACTCTAAGAGCTTAAATTACCTTTACACAAAACATCCAAAGTTGAATTGTTTAAAAATATTTAATAATAAATAATAAAAACACAAGACAAATCTTATTACTTCAACACAATGGCATTACTGAGTTAAGAGATCACAGGAAAATGCTTTAAAATAATAATGTAGAATAGTCTTCAATAAATATAGGAAACAGCTAGATGAATCTGGCTATTTCTATATACCTTTAAGAGAAATCACTGTTTTAAATAAATATCTTACAGAGCAAAGGCAGAGTGCTGGTGAGTTGATGTGTTCAGGTTCAGACAAAATCCAAAATGGTCTATTTTTCTCTCTTTTAAAGTCTTAGATTGATTAGAAAGTACTGCTGAACCATTTCAGGTTACATCATTCTTAACAGTTCTGATTTAATTTTCCAGGCTAACAAAAACTCAAAATTTGCATTCTCTTTGTAATCAGCACATGCAGGAAGCCACAGGAATGAAAGACATTTTACATGTAAAATCTAGTAATTAACTCTTGTCCTAAGACACTAGAAATAATTCCTTAGTTCAGACATTCCATCTCTGAGCTTGAGATCAAAAAGTCATAAAATGCTTCACTTATCAGCTGTCTTCCAGCAGGGTACACTGTGGTTACATTTTTAAAGCTCAGTACAACATATAGCTTAATCCTAACATATAGGTCTCTTTACATTTGTAGAACAGGCCTGTGGATTACATTAATATTTACAATGACATAGAATTATTCACCAAATTCTATCTAGCTATGCTGGCAGCCTTCACATATCTCCCCTACCCCCAGAGAACTCAAGCTAGTTTTCCAAATGACCCTTGAAAAACATTGCTTGAGAGGGTTAGGTCTATCTGAGTATACCTTACCCCATTCCCTGTCTTGAGAGCCCATCTGTGTTGGCATTGCCAACACCACTGTGATGTGCACTGACATCATATGCTTGGAACCCCAGGCTCCATCTTAGCAACTTGGCATTTTTCTGACTGGCATGGTGTAACCATGTTAGAGGATTGTGTTCTGTAACTACAGTGAGTTTTCTTCCAGAAAGATAAGGCTGAAGTTTCTGCAGTGCCCACGCTATGGCTAGACATTCCTTTTCTAGAACTGCATAACATTCCTCCCTGGGTTGGAGCCCATGACTGAAATAAACCACTAGGTGCTCTTGTCTCTCTGAAGAAATCTGGCTAAGTACACCCCCACCCCATGGTTCAAAGCATCCAACTGCACAGAAAATTCTTTGCTGTAATCTGGACTGGCAAACACAGGGGATCCTCCCAAAGCTTCTTTAAGCTTCTGGAATGCCTGCTCACATGCTATGGTCCACACTACCTTATCTAGTCTGTTTTTCCTTGTCAGGTCTGTGAGGGGAGCAGCTATGGTACTATAACTGGGGACAAACTTTCTGTAGTGCACTGCTGTCCATAAGAATGCCCTCACCTGCTTTTTGGTAACAGGTGCAGGCCATGCCTGAATGGCTTCTACTTTGGTAGGTTCTGGCCTGATCTTACCACTCCTCACTCTATGTCCCAGGTAGGAGACCTCTGCGATACCCACCTGACGTTTGCTTGGCTTAATGGTCAACCCTGCCCTCTGTAGTCTGCCAAGCACCTCACTGACATGTTGAAGGTGCTCTTGCCAGGAATGGCTGTATAATGGCAATATCATCTAGGTAAGCAAGGAAAACCCTCCTGCTCCTGCTAGGATATGATCTACCAGCCTCTGGAAAGTTGCTGGGGCATTCATCTTTGTGAACTCATACAAGCCAAAAGGAGTCTCAAGGGTGATAGGAAGATGGGAGATAGGAAATTCACCCCGGGGAGCATGTCAGTCACCCTGCTAGACAAAGGTCCAGGGAAGTAAATACTGTCAAAAGACATAGCCAGGGAATTGTTATGGCTAGGCTTGTATAGGCTCTCGGGCCAATAGCCTAGTACCAACCTATGAACAAAGGCTGGCCTCTCTTTAGCACTGAGAGCCAAGGGCACCTGGCAGTAACCCTTGGTAAGATCAATGGTGGTAAGATACTTAGCCTCTCTCAGCTGTTCTAGGGCATCATCTGACCTACACATAGGGTAAGCATCTGACTCTGTGTGATTAATTTCCTGTAGTCCACACAGAACCTGGTGCTGCCATCCTTCTTTGGCACCAGCATCCCTGTGCAGGCCCAGGGACTGTTGTACTCTTGAATTACCCCTAGTTCCAACATTTCCTGTATCTCCTCCCTCAGAGTCTGTTTGACTCCCTCAAACACCCTGTAAGGGGCCTGCCAAATAGACCTTTGGGTACCTGTATCCACCTGGTGCTGCACCAGGTGAGTGCATCCTGGTTTCCCAGTGAACATATCATCAAACTCATGTAACACTGCTCGGATTTCTCGAACCTGGGTAGGAGATAGCTGCTGGGACATTGCTACCCCTTCCACTGAGGTGTCAGTCCAAGCCTCACTGAGGAGATCAGTCACAAAATGTCCCTCAGACACCTCCTGCAATCCACTGCAAATATTCAGCACAAGGGCCTCCCTATCATGGTAAGGTTTCATCATATTAAAATGGTACAGTTTGTGCCCCTGCCTCCTGGCAGTTCTACCATGTTGTTAACATCACTTACCTTTCTTATCACCTTTTAGGGTCCCTCCCAGGCTGACTGCAGCTTGTTGAGTCTGACAGGAATGAGAACCATTACTTGCTGCCCTACAGCATACTCTCTAGCTCGACCATTCCTGCCATACCAGACCTTTTTCTGTTGTTGGACTTCTAACAGGTTCATTTGGGCCAAGCCCATGAGATCCTTGGGCATTGTCCTGAAGATTAGGACATATGCCACAACAGACTCCTTGTGGGATTCACACTCACCTTCCCACTCATCTCAAATTAAATCTAGAGCCCCCCTCACTCTATGCCCATACAACTCAAAGGGTGAAAAACCTGTGGATTCCTGGGGAACATCTCTGTAAGCAAACAACAGATGGGGCAGATATTTGACCCAATCCCTCTTAAACTGATCTACAAATGCCCATAGCATGGACTTGAGTGTAGAGTTTAACCTCTCAACAAGACCATTAGTCTGGGGATGGTAGGGGGTGGTCTTCACGTGCTTCACCCCACAGTACTTCCACAGACAAGCCAGTAGGTCTGACATGAAATTGGCACCTCTGTCAGTCAGTATTTCTTTTGAGAAACCTACCCTGCTGAAAATCTCTAACAAAGCATTTGCCACCTTTTCTGCCTCAGTAGAGGACAAAGCCACTGCCTCAGGGTATCTTGTAGCATAATCTACTACCACTAAGATATACTTTTTTCTGTGGAACTTGGGGTATTCAGAGCCCCACAATATCCATACCTACCCTCTGAAATGGCTTCTCAATCACAGGCAAAGGCATCAAAGGAGCTCTCACCTTGTCTCCTGCCTTGCCTACCTTTTGGCACTGCTCCCAGGTCCTGCAGTACCCTGTTACATCTTTGGAAATTCCAGGCTAATAGAAGTTCTGCATAATACGTCTCTTTGTACATTTTATGCCCATGAGACCTGCAAAGGGAATATCATGGGCTATGGCAAAAAGCACCAGATGGTAGGCTTTAGGCACTACCAACTGCTGTATTCTTTCACCTTCTAGCCCTCCCATCAGGGGTCGACTCTCTGTACAGTAACCCTTTGTCCCAGTATACAGATTCCCCCTTCCCTTGAGAATCAGGTGCCTCACTAGCTACCTGCCTCCTGCCTTGTAATGTAGGGTCTGAGAGCTGAGCCTGTCTCAACTCTGTCTTTGTAACCCTTCCCAGCTACCGTTCCACAGGAAGTCTCTTATCCTCTTACAACGGTGCCTTACTGTCAGCCTGGGTACTACTACTCACCTCGGTCCTTGCAGTCACTATGTCCAAGGGAACATTATTACCCACAAGCAGCTGTGTTTTACCTTCAGTCTCACTGCTACAGTGTAGATCCCTCCCCAAAGTAACCAGCTCACCAGTAGCAAGGTAAACAGAAAGGAACTATAATGCAACTTTAAGTAGGTATATATAGCTATAAAAAGTACTGAAACACAAATTCTAGAGCAGAATTCACAACATTGCCAATGCTACAATCCCACCACTGACTAAGACACCAGACTATGCAGAAATTTACCAGCAACACAGTAATGAATGACTAAATGAGGTTTAAATCTGGCAGTAGATCACAGTCCTGTCACAGCCTTGAATGAAGCTATAAAACTGAGGCCCAAGACTGTGTTCCAAATACAAAAACCTAAGTTTTACATGTAATTCTACTTAATGAAATAGAAATACTGTATAATGGATAAGCAATGCTAAAATTTTGCAGTAATACACAATCTTCCCACAACTGCAAATGAAGCTACAAGACTAACGTCCCAGAACAAATAAAACAATGCAAACAGATGTACCTGGTGTACTGTCTAGTCCAACTGGTGAATCTGGGCATTTTGAGGCAATATTGCAACTGCCTCATGTACACAGACAACCCCTCTCCTCCTACCACCAAACACTAATATATGCAAGAGATGCAATTATATAGCCAAACTGGAGGCAAAGCTCTTTCAATCTAAGACTGGAACTGACAGTCAAGAGGTGAAGGGAAATACTTGCAACACTCCACCAGTCTCACATAGACCTACCAAACCAACACCAGCAAATAACACACATAAATACATGAAAACATACTTTGAGGCTCTAAATAAAAATCTGCAAAAGCAACAGAGACCTCCAAAGCAGACACCCAAGCAACCTCCACACCCCATCACAAACCATGAAACACATACTTCACATAATCAGTGTTCATAGGTTTATAGGTAGGTACTAGGCTATTGGCCCTAGGGCCAATACATGCCCAGCCAAAAAGGTACCCTGGCTTTTGCCACCTAAGAAAATTATTTTCCTGTGCCACTGTCGAGCAAAGCCACAGAAGTGATCCCTGAGGTGAATTTCCTATTTCCCATCCAATCATCAAGATTTTTCTTGAAGAGTGCTAATAAGGAGCTTTGTTTGATATAGATAGGTAGTTTATTCCTGAGTATGGGAAGTCTCTGGGACAGGAATCTATCCCTCCGGCATGTTCTGTTTATTGTGGTGACAAGGTTTAGGTACCTAGAGCATGTAGCTTGGAGGGACTGGGTTTCTTTAAGTGGAGCATGCCCAACAGCTCTGGGTTTGACATAGCTTTGCTTGTTAGGCAGAGATCACCTCTGAGTAGACGCTATGTGATGGAGTAAAGCTGGAGTTTTTTTAGATGATCTGCGTAGGGCATCTGTTTGAGGCCAGTAATCCTCTTTGTGGGGTATTTCTGCGGCCGTTCCAGTTGTTGTAGATGTCTTGTGAGGTACATACCAAAAGGGGCGTTGTACTCTATAATTGGTCTAATGAGTGATGAGTAGAGGGGAACAATGACCTCTTTTTTTCTGGATGAGAAAACTTTTGTGATGAGGTGTGCCACGTAGAAGGATTTCCTGACTACTGTGGCGATGTGATTATCAAAGGAGAGACTACTGTCCGCCTGTGTCCAAAGGTCTCTTATCACACTTTCAGTGTTAAGTATACTACCGCCTATGTTGTAATTCATGGGTACAGAGTTTTTACCAAAGGGGATGACAATGCACTTTTTGGATTTGAGCTTGAGGCCATGGCTTTGACACCAGGCATCTGTCTCAGTGAGGCCCTTTTGTAGGATGTCCACATCGGTAGGAGTTTCGATTATGGCTCCTAGTTTGCAGTCATCTGTGAACTTCATTAGCCAAAGACCTTCTGTATTAGCCTGTACTTCAGAGAAGTAAATACCAAACAGGAGAGGACCCAGGACTGAACCCTGTATTACTCCACTTGTCACTGGTCTGAAGTCAGATTTGGAGTCTGCTACTTTCACAGGGTGGGTTCTGTCAGTGAGCCAGTTGGCAACCCATCTGGTGACATAGGGATTTATACCTAGTTTAATGAGTTCATGTATAATTCCAGAGTGGGGGATGGTGTTGAAAGCCTTAGCAAGATCTAGATAGGCTGTGTGAACAATCTTACCCTCATTTACAGCTTTGGTGACTGCTTCAAAGAAGTCTACTAGGTTTAGGAGACATGATCTGCCTTTTACAAACCCGAACTGGATGGGGTCCAGAGTTTGGAGATTACCAATGTCTTTGTTTATAAGTTCCATGATGATACATTCCATGGCCTTGCAGACCAGGCTCATCAGGCTAATGGGGTAGTAGTTCCCGGGGTACGTGGTGGCTCCCCCCTTGTGGAGTGGGATAACCATCGCTGTGCGCCATTCAGCACCATGCAATCGCAGACCTTAAGGCAAAATAACATACCCAACACACTAGTAATAGCCGATTCTATAGTCAAGCACACTGATGTCCCACTAACTAGGCTGGACAAGGAGAAGGTTACAGTTAGCTGCCTGTCGGGCGCCAGGAACCGCCACATAACACAAGCACTCAGGTCACTCCAGAACAAGTACAAATATGACTCTAATAATGGGTGATTTCAATTACCCAAACATTAACTGGGAGAACTACTCAAGTACTAACTCCTTTGCCCAACACTTTCTAGAATTTATAAACTTGAATGCCCTGTATCAACTGGTCAACACCCCCACCAGAGGTGACAACATATTGGACCTGGTCATCACCAACATGGGCGACCGGTGTTCCACACCAGAGGTCAACCGTTCGCTGGTTAGATCAGAGCATAGACTAATCACTCTGGATATCCACATTCCGTCCCCACCCCCAATCAAAAAAAACACTGTGAAAAACTTTTCAAAAGCAAACTTCCTGTTACTTAAGACTGAGGTGGAAAGGCTCACAGCCCCCATGCTAAAGGACAATGCTGTCCAGGCTGCTGAATCCCTTACAAAGGCACTCTATGAACACATGCAAGAATGCATGGATCGTGCTATCCCAAGCAAAACCAAGACTCACTCCTGCAAGAAAAGGAAACCAGTCTGGTGGACCCCTGCCATAAACAAGCTATACAATAGAAGGAGGAAACTAGTACAGAAAAGAGTAAAATCCCAAGAAGGAAAGATATCCCTGATCAGTAACAGCAAGAAACTATTATCCCTCATAAAATCATCCAAGGCTAGCTTCGAAAGAAAAATTGCCAAGGACTCCAAAGACAACCACAAAGCGTTCTTTAGCTATGTCAAGAACCTAAGTGGAAACTCTCAGATCTCCTCTGAGTTAGTGCAGAATGGCACAAAATACACTGAATTGACTGATATTGCCAACATTTTGGCAGACAGGTTTAGTGCAAACTTCACCCCCCCTAAAGGGCCCATAACCATACCAGAAGAATGGAGAGCCCTGGCAATCACTGACACACAGGTTAAAACAGCCCTATCCAAAGCAAAAAATACAGCTTCAATGGGACCGGACAGTGTCCAAGCCTGTGTCTTACATGAGCTCCAAAATGAACTAGCCCCTCACCTAAACACACTGTTAAAACTCAGCCTCTCTACAGGCTACGTACCCATTGAGTGGCGCATAACAGCAGTTATCCCGCTCCACAAAGGTGGAGCCACAATGGACCCTGGGAACTATCGCCCTATAAGCCTGACTAGCCTGGTCTAAAAGGCTATGGAGTGCATCATCATGGAACTCATTAACAGAGACATTGGGAACTTCCAAACATTGGACCCTACCCAGTTTGGCTTTGTCAAGGGCAGATCATGCCTCCTAAACCTGGTGGACTTCTTTGAGACAGTTATCAAGGCTTTAGACGAGGAAAAGGAGGTCCACACAGCCTACCTAGACCTCACAATGGCTTTTGACACCATTCCCCATTCGGGTATTATAGACAAGCTCACCAACCTGGACATAAACCCCTATGTCACAAGATGGGTTGCCAATTGGCTCACGGATAGAACCCACACGGTGAGAGTTGCAGGCTCTAGGTGTGACTCTAAACCGGTTACAAGTGGCATCCCCCAGGTCTCAGTCCTGGGACCCCTCCTGTTCAGTATAGACTTCTCAGAGGTACAGGCAAGCACAGGAGGACTATGGCTGACCAAGTCTGCAGATGACTGCAAACTGGGGGCCATAACTGACTCTCTGGCTGATACAGGCATCCTCCAGAAGGGTCTCACTGAGACGGATACCTGGTGTCAAAATCATGGTCTCAAGCTAAATGCCAAAAAGTGCATAGTCATCCCCTTCAGAAAAAACAAAGTACCCGCGAACTAACACATACACGGTAGTCCCCTAAATACAGAAAATGTAATAAGGGATTTGGGGACCCAAGTAGATAATAATCTCTCCTTTGATAATCATATTGCCAAGGTGGTTAGAAAATCCTTCTATGTGGCCCACCTAATTACAAAATGGTTCACATCTAGAAAAAAAGAGGTTATTGTGCCCCTCTACTCATCACTCATCAGACCCATCATAGAGTACAATGCCCCATTTGGGATGTACCTTACAAGACACCTGCAACAGCTGGAAAGACCACAGAAGTACCTCACCAAGAGGATTACTGGCCTCAAACAGATGCCCTATGCAGCCCGACTGAAGAAACTCCAGCTGTACTTGGTTGCATACTGCTTACCCAGAGGTGATCTCTGCCTGAAATACAAGGCCATGTCCAACCGAGAATTGATGGACATGCTCACCTAAAAAAAAACAAATCCCCGAGAGCCACAAGCTCTAGGGATCTAAACCTCACCACAATGATAAATAGGACGTGCTGGAGCAATATATTCCTGTCCCAGAGACTCCCCATGCTTTGGAACAGGATTCCAATCTACATTAGGCAGAGCCTCTCACTAACACTCTTCAAGAGAAACCTTGATGAGTGGATGGTAAACATCAAATTTACCCCGGGGATCACTGCAGTGACTCTGCTGGACAGAGGCACAGGGAACTTATGGCTCTGCTGGACAGAGGCACAGGGAACTAATCTAAGGGGTCAGCGAAAGCCAACACATTCTGGCCAGGCTTATAGATGCCCTCGGGCAGATAGCCTAGTACTTACCTATGAACCTATAAAATATGGGCAAAATGCAGAGATGTTCAAAAAAGTATCACCACACAGGTCACTATAAGAGTAACTTAAAATATTTAAGCAGAATTTAAGTCAAAGCTTTTTCTTCTCTTTTGATGAAAAGCTTGTATATCAAACTTTGGGACTTTCCATACCTCTCAGAATCTAGAACAAACGATATGGATTGTGTTTCTCCTCCTTTACAAATTATGGCGAAATCTCTGTTATTGTTACTTTTCTCCATCTTTGCATCAACCTGCTATTTAGAATTTTCCATTTTGTTTTAGGTTGACAGTCCAGAATTAGACTTGTATGGTGTATTTTCCATACCTCATAACTTTACACTGCTAAAATGCACTGTCTCAGTGATCAGTTCCTTCTCTTTAGTTTAGTCACTTTTACTCCCTGCTTTGTAACATTTACTGGCTGTAATAACACTTCTGTCTGCTTTACAACTTTGTCAGCCACATGTAATAATATTTCTACTCTCTGCTCTGAAATATTTTCAGATTGCAGTGGCATTTCTTCTCTTTACATTGCAACACTTCTAGAGTGTAATATTTTATTGCATACATCCCTTCCTTCTGATTCTGCTCTTGCAGGCTGTTGTATCACAGCAGGATATAACATTTTACTGTCTTCTTAGTGTCTTCCCTCCCACGAATTCTGTTACTGCAAACTGCCCTGTCATAGCGGTATGCTAAATTTTTGTTTTAAATATTGTATAGTATTCCTCTCTGTGTCCCTAACCAAATGTTTGTAGCTATATGGGATTTCTTATAGAATGGCTTGCTTTTTGTTGGATTCATACGTACACTGTAACAAATGTGTCTGGTGATTGCTCTCCTTACTTTTTTAAGTTAGGCAGAGGCATATCTTTAGAATAACTTACTTACTGCTGACTTTCTACGCACAGATAGGGAATATAGTCAAAAGAAATACCTTCTTCTCTAAATCTACAACTGTTAATGTAGGAAACATTTTCTTATTATTATATTGTTGGGAACTGTAGCAACTAAATTGACTACTTTTCTAAATCCAGTCTCTATTTATATCTATTAGGACACTTTCCTGTCATCATGAATGTATACCATTTCTGTTGCTTTTTTAAAAATATTTTTTTTCTAACTTGCACACTAATGTTTTGTAAGTGTTACTATACTGCCTGAGTCCAATAGTCCTTGCGGTTCTCTGTCATCAAGGGGATTCAGAAACATGGGGGTATTCATTGCTTTGATCAGACAGCAGATTTGCTTCACATGTTCTGGAGTTGTAAGTGCATTTATAAATTGTGGAATTCATTAAAATTGCAGTTACAAAAAATGGGTTACCAAAATTCAACGCTCTCTTGGGAGTTTATGATTCTTCATATTCCCCCGGAGAATCTAAATAAATCAAAAACGATTGTAATTATGAATATTTGCCTATTAATGAAATTATATATAGCCACAAATTGGTTGAACCCAGCCCAGACATCGTGGGAAAATTTCAGACTGTTGGCAATAAAACACATCTTAGCGCATAAACTGTTAATTAGTGATCACAAGAAAAATATCAACAACATAAAAATCTGGGAGCAAATTTTTTATATTATTTTGGCTTAAGAGGTTACTATCCACTTTTTCTCGGGAACCAGAATATAGTCTAAATCAACCTTAGATTAGATAGAAAATGTACAGAAAAGACAGATTGTTGGCTTGGATTTGTTAATGTTGGATTTTTTTTTTTTTTTTTTTCCTTTTGATTGTTAGTGCTGTACCTTTGATCAATACATGAGGTTGATATATATGTGAAATTAACCAGTGGAAGCATTTTGTATATAGTGTATATAATGTGTGAATTTGTAATATGGTTGTGAAAAATAATAAAAAATGATTATTGAAAAAAAGAAACATGGGGGTATTCATAAAGGGTACTACAAGGTGTGCACTATGTGTACACTTTGAGCAACCTCTCTGAATGAATAGACAGCAAAAGCACTGTGGTAGGGCTGTTCTTGGATTCAGAAAAGTCATGTTAACCTTTATGAATTCTCATCTAGAGTGTCCATTATTGTGGACAAGCCATTTACATTTTGTGCATGATGGGCCTCAATGTTTATTATCTGTGCATGTGGCTAAGTCATTACGCATGATGAGCAGCTCTTAATTTTGGCCACAGTACAGAACCATGGCCAGATCATGTTACACTACCTCATGGATAAATTAAAGTATGAGCAGCAGAGGTAAACACTGATCATGAATAAGCACTTCAAGTAGTTGCAAAGCACAGACAGGAAAACTATGCTGACAATGTACTGATGCAATTTCCAACTAGGTCTTCGTCTCCCATGCTCAAGGTATAAGGTTTGATCCTGAATTCCAGTCATTACCTGTCTGAAGACTACATGCTATCCCAGTGTCTTTTTGGGGTTCCTCCCACCTCCAGAAAACATGCTGAGTGTTTCCATCTCAAACTCACCAAAGAATGGAGTTGTGGGCAGCAGCACAGACTCTACATGGTGCTCTATAGGGGAAGAGTTGTATAGACCAACCACTTTGGGTATCTACTGTTGTGCACAGTATGATAATGTATTGAACTAATTTAATATACATATTATATATATATATATATATATATATATAGAGAGAGAGAGAGAAAGAGAGAGACAGAGAGAGAGGGAGAGAAACATAATGGTTATGGTATTTACATCCATTGCATGACGTACAATGTTTGATCCTGACCTCCATTTAATGCCTGTTTGGAGGTTGCATATTCTCCTTGTGCCTTTGTGGGGTTCCTCCCACCTCCAAAAAAGCATACTGAGTGTTTCCATCTCAAACTCACCAAATAATGGAGTTGTGTTTAGCAGCACAGACTCTGCATGGTGCCCCATGGGGGAAGAGTTGTATAGACCAACCACTTTGGGCACCTACTGCGGTGCTTGGTATCCTCAAGATGGGAGAACATGGATTACAGACTGCACAACATGGCAAGGCTATCCACTTAACTGTGCAATATATGACTCTAGGTGATTCAGTCATGTTGGCTAATGTCATACAATGTGCATGGTTATTTGCCGGTGATAAGTGGGTTGAAGATCCATCCTACTCTGACCTATACCAGGGACCCATGCTAATGGTGGGAGTGGTGTATGTGCCCATAAAATCTAGCAGCCATTGGTCAATAAGCTACTACTGGCTGGCCAGTGTCCAGTTACCCAGATTGGGTTACCTGGGATAATTCTGTTGAGTGAAAGCTGGACAGAAAACCAATCAACCTGCCACACATGAGCTATGAATTGCTACACTCGGTGTAGGCTCACTGAGAGGATAGTGCTTAGAAGTAGATAACATGATGGTAAGGAGGAGGCTGTATATCCTATGTATCCAGGAGACAAAATGGAAGGGTAGTGCAGCAAAACCACTTGGCTTAGGATGCAGAATCGACTACTCAGGAGGACAGGCTAGAAATGGTTTGGGAATTGTGGTGGTAGAGAGCTTCAGAAGGCAGTCAGGGATGTAATCAGAATTAGTGACTGACTCATGGTACTTAGACTCCAGCCTAATAATAGGGCAATATTCATAATGTCAGCTTATGCCTCACAGCAGGGTTGTGATAGTGAGGAAAATAGTGCAGTCAGATAGCAGTTGCAGGACTTACTACATAAAGCAGGACAACACAACTTAGTGTTGTTGATGGGTGACTTGAATGCACATATTAGGCAGACAGGATATGAGGACTGCCTGGGTCCACAAAGGTGGGGCAACAGGAATAAAGAAGGAGAAGCCATTCTAGACTTCTGCCTACCAAATGGCTTGATAGTAACCAACACATGGTTCAGAAAGAGAGACAGTCATAAGATCACATACAAGAGTGGCCAACATGAGACTCAGGTAGACTTCCTACTTGTAAGGAAAGGGCACTTGGGTAGAGTCAGTAATTTCAGTGGAACAGTTGGCAAACAGTGAAAACCAGTGGTTGCCACAGTCAACTGGATACAGTGGTCAGAGCAGGCTCTAAGGTCAACAGAGACCAGGCTGATGATCTGGAAGTTGACCAGAGAGAAAGCGCAATAGTTCAAGGAATTACTTGGGGCTCTAGCACTTCAAGAAGAAGATGAAATAGTTGGAGTTGAAAAATATCAGTGCCTCAAAGCAGCATGTGTGAGGACTGCAGAACAGATATGCAGCTGAGCAAGGTATGTAAATAAGGTATATAAGGAAAGCTAGGGATGGAATGCAGAAGTCCAGGAAGTTGTCAAAAGAAAGAATGAGAGAAGAAAAAAAGAGGAAGAAATAAAAGACACATCAGGCTTAGAAGGAATCCTGCTTGTCTAACAAAAAGGCTAAGAAAGGAGCTGCAATAGCAAAGAACAAGGCATCACAGACACTCTACCAGCTTCTGAAAAGTGAGTCAATAGATGGCACAAAGAAACTATATCAGGTTGCAAGGCAAATACAGAAAGATATAGAAGATAGCCACCCTTCATGAGGGATGCCAACAGCAACCTGATCACCAGTCCACAGGACATCAAAGGGAGATGGATAGAGTACTTCCAGTGGCTTCTGAATGAAGAAAACCCCACAGAAGCTGTACTGCCTCAGACATAGCCTACGACAAGAGAAAAGGAGGAGCTCACCATAGAAGAAGTGACAACAGCACTAAGGAAAATGAAGTCAGGGTAAGCAGCAGGCTCAGATGAGGTCACAGCAGATATAGGGGAGAAATGGCTCTTGAGGGAACTCAAAGCAGTCTGGAGAGAAAGACGTATGCACAGATGACTGGGAAATAATCATGCCAGTGCCAGTGCTCAAAAACAAAAGGGATATTCACAACTGTGGGCAGTACAGAGGTATCAAACCCCTATCGCATTGCACAAAAGTTCTGGAGAGGGTGACTAATAAATAAATAATCAGTAGTAGAAAGTAAGATGGGAGATAAGTGGTTCAGATTCAGATCAGGATGCAGCACAACTGACCCAATGTTTGCAGTGAGGCAGATGGTTGAAAAACTAGAGATGAGGGAAGAGTCCAATTGGCATTCCTAAACTTTGAGAAAGCATATGACAAGGCCCCAAGAAAGCTGATTTGGGAAGTCTTACAGTGGTTCAGAGTCCCAGAAACATTGATAGAATTATTGCAAGCTATGTACAAGGGCCCAGTGACTCAAGTATGAAGAGTGTTCAGCCTCACACTGAGGTCCCCAGTGGAATGAGTGTGCATCATAGCTCATAGCCCACTGCAGTTTATACTGGTGATGGGCTACCTTAGCAAACAGATTGGAGGGGACAGATCAACATAATTGCTGTGTGCAGATGTGGCATTACAGACAGACCCAGCAAGTACTTCAGCAAAGGATAGCAGAATAGAATGAAAAACTGAAGGCACATGGGATGAAACTGAGTACAAATAAGATAGATGAAATGGCAATGAATGGGGGACAAATCAGAATAAACTGAGAACTGAGAAGGGAAAATAAATGAAACAAGTTAACAGCTTCAAGCATCTGCAAAGGGTGGTTGAGGAAAAGGGAAGTCTGCATGAGGAAGTCAAAGCTAGAATGAAGGGGCTGCAGCCAATTGGCACTGAGTGTCAGGTGTAGTTTATGACAGAAGAATGCCAAAGAAACTGATAAGTAAGGTGTACAAAACAGTGGTTTGACCAGTACTGCTGCATAGTTTGGAAACCTGGGCAGTAAAGGCAAAATAGTTGAGGACACTAGAGGTAATGGAGATGAAGTGCCTGAGATTGTGTTAGGTGCACACTGTGGGATACAAGAAGAAATTATAACAAAAGAGCAGAAGCCAAAGTAGCTCGGATTGCAGAAAAGGTCAAAGAGTACAGATTATGGTGGTGTGGACATTTGTGCAGAAAAGCAGAAAGTCTGGTGAAGATGATTTGGGACAGATAGGAAAAGGCAAAAGCAAACGAGGGCACCCAGGAAAGAGGTGGATGGATTGTGTGATAGAAGACCTGCAATGGTCAGGCATGAGTGTCGAAGAAGGCACGAGACTGGCACTAAATAGAGAGAGAGAGATGGTGACAATTGACAGACCACCCCTGACCCCATGTAGAAAATGGGGAAAAAAGGGGATGATAATGATGATGATGTATGAAATGTCCCTTGAAAGGGAAATGTACCACAGAGATGGATAGAAGAGTGAAAACTGAGCTTCCACCAAAGCAGGGCTGCAAAACATATTGAGATGGTGTTAAGGCAATACTTGAACTGTGCAATAATGTAAACCAAACAGGAGAGGTAAAATATAGTAAAGTAACATGAGGTACCAACCTGCACCAGACCTGACATCAGAGTTTGGTCACTAGACCTATACTATAATTCTAATGTCATTTAAAAATGAAACCCTGAGGGGAATTGAGTCCATACCTCTCAACCTCTTAGAGCAAGAAATCTGGACAAAGCAACAATTTTTTTTTGGGGGGGGACAAAGGCCCCAAAATAGGGACACTTTTTAAATATTGCTCTTACAAACTTAGACAGTTGATATAATAACAGATTTTGCATTAGCATGCATTTTCTGTAGGATATGAAGTTTGAAAGTCAAATGTTTGCCATTATTTTTTGACTTCAGTCTTCAATGATTTGCCAGTGATTTGCCAGAAAACTACAATTTTATGAGAAGCAGACCAAAAATCTGGACATTCTGCAAAAATCTGGACAGTTGAGAGCTATGGTTCAATTGACACATCAGCTTAGTCCATTTGCATTTTACTCTCAGCTCTTTAATAAGGTGAGCGACAAAAACACAATGACTGAAAGTGTTAGAAAACACCCATTTCATGAGAATGTAGCACATTTGCAGACTGTTAGTAAGAAAAGAAAGGGAGACATCAAGGCATTTGAACCTATGTCTTTCCTAGTGATATTTTCCTTCCAGTGCATTATCATGGGTGTCACAGAAGCACACAGACTGAAGGTGTCATTAAGCACACATTTCAGAAAAAAATATAACATATTTTCAGAATACAGATTGAACATTGCAAAACAACATGCATACTTCAGGGGATTAGAACCCTCAGCCCACTACACTGACTTTATACAAGTCACTTTGTGAGCAAACTGAGCCATGGAAGTAGCTAGACTAAAGGGACTTTCTTTACTTTGTTTCATATTTGCATGGTGCTCAGCTCATTTGCAAGACAGGCAGCAAGATCCATCGTGAGTGACAAGCAGTGGATATCATTTTTGCCATTAAATGATGAATGCCATTTCTTTTTGGTTATACATGAGCATTAACGTTGCTCTTCGAGACCTAGCAAAGAACAGCTGGTCAAAGAAAGGTGACTTTTTGTATAAGTCCTTTTAGGGCATGTGTTTGGTGAGTTTATTTTTTGACTAGATTAAAGGTTGAAAATGTGATTATAGGAAAGAGATAAAAATGGGAAGCAATCAGAGGGTAGAACACAAAGTGAGCAAATAAGAAAAGAGCAGGATAGAGGTGGGATAGGCACATAACTCAACTTCTTAGCTCAAGAATCCTGAACAAGTCCAGCAATAGTTGTAATTATTTAATGACTCTAATCTTCAGTGATTTGTCAGAAAAGTACACTTTTTTATGATGGACACATCAAACAATAGTATTCAAGCAAATATTTTAGTCAAATATCTGGGAAGTTAAGAGGTGCGGGTGGAAGTATTTTTTTTTCTTTGGGACAAATTCACTTTTAGTCACTCATTTATTTATTTATTTTTTATAGAGAAGAGACATTTGGGGAAAATGGAAGAATGTATGGAAAATAAGAGGTTGATAAGAGCGTGAGGTTAGGTAGCATGGAAATATAGAAAGACAGATGTGACTGGCAGTGAGTGGGGTAACACAATGAAGAAGGGAGAACAGAATGGTGATGGAGCTATCAAACAAACAGAAGGAATAAATGGTGAGATGAGGACTGTACAACATACAGTGGTGGACATGGAAACAAAAGGGAGGGGAGCACTGGGTTGAGGGACAGGAATGGGGCATTCTGAAATGCAGTCTCTGCCTGGTTAGACCCAGTGGTTGATGAGTCATCAACTTCCAAACCATCACAGCTAGTTCATGGCAAAAAAGATCAAATCAGTGCTGGGCAGGGATGAGACTCACTGATTCTTTGGAGCATAATATCCATTTGGCCAGTGTGGGCTCCCAACATTCTGTCTATTATCTCCCCCACAAGCTTTGGCAGCTCTTCACAGGTTACAAAAGTGTCACTTCCACTTGCACTGCTAATGGCAGGTACCATTGTACCACTCTCCAGTACAGGGCTACCTGATGCTGGTGGTGCAGGTAAGGCAGGAGGTGTATATGCAACTGTGGCAGCATGGTGCCCTGATGTGCTGATTTTCTCTAATGATGGTGGTGGTGATGGTGCTACTGTTGCCACTAGTTGGAGGGTGACAAGCTTTACTGGTGGGAGAGATGCAGGTTGTTATGATGCATGTAATAGTGACAGAAATGGAGAGAAACAAAAAAATAAACCAAATATATGAAAGATAAAGGATAGCTACAAAGAAGGTAAAGGAAGAGAAATACAAACAGAATAAATATCCCATTCTTAAGTATGTTGAGAATGAACAGTAAAGTATAATAACCTTTTTAATAATAGGACTTGGGTACTCAGCCTGTGTGTTTGATTATAACATATGTGGGGTCTAAACCAAAAGCCATCCTAATATGCCATCTAACATAAGAAGAATACTAACTACAGGAGATAGTTAGCAGGACAGCACATCTGTGCTTATGGCCTGTGATGTTGCTTGAGTTTTGACAATAATAAAACTGTACAGGTATATAACATGTTGATCACACAATAAATATTTTCAGCACCGTAATACAGGGGACAGATATATTTATATATATATATATATATATATATATATATATATATATATATATATATATATATATATATATATATATATATATATTGTGAGATGCTCAGCAAACCGCTACTACTAGTTATGGATATTACATACACGGACCTTGTGATGGTGCACTGGTATTACTGGGAAGACAAATATACTCTGCTATGACAACAAAACTTTTCTTTCCTTTTTTTTGGGGGGGGGGGTTGAACTTATAAATGTCCTAACAGTTTCAGTGCACATACTTAACATTATGATCCACTTCTCCACCTATACAGAAGGTGTATAAACTATACACTGGAATTGATACCAAAAGAGTTTATAGTCATTTAGAAGAAAACTCAATTATAGCTCTAGAACAAAAGGGTAAAAAAAGAAAGTCATGTGGAGCAGAGGATCATTTGTTGTTAAATAAAGTCATAGTGGAGAACTGTAAAAAGGGGAAGAATCTAAGTATGGCATTTGACCGTATCCCCCATTCATGGATAAAAGAGTGCTTAAAAATGTGTAAGATACATCCTACTCTGATAAACTACATCACAGCAACCATGAAACAGTGGCAAACCACTTTGTAGTTAAGCCATGATAAAGGACAAATTATTATTCCTGGGATAAAAAATCAAAGGGGATATTCCAGGGTGATTCTCTGTCACCGCTGCTCTTTTGCTTTGTCTTTAACCCATTAAGCTGTCTGTTTAATAGATTAGGTCATGGCTATAATTTGGCTCCCAGAAAGCAACAAAGTGCAAAGACTTTTCTCTTTGCTGACGATTTAAAACTGTATAGCTCATCTAATGAGTAACTGAAAGAACAATTGCAAAAAGTCAAAACTTTTTCAGATAATATAAGAATGTCATTTGGTCTTGATAAATGTTCAAAAGTAACCTTTAAATCAGGAAAGCTGCAGCACCAAGAAAACATCAGTTTGGGACAGGAATGTGATATAAACGAACTTGAGCAAGAGGGAATATATAAATATTTGGGAACTGATGAAGGATCATCAATAAAACATGACCAAATGTGAATAAAACATAGTAAGGAATATTTTAGAAGACTTAAATTAATCCTGAAAACAGTGTTAACATCTAGGAACAAAGTTCAAGCTGTAAACCAATTTGCTCTTCCTGTCCTAACTTATAGTTTTGGAGTTATTGACTGACCCCTAAAGGTGTTGAATAGATTAGGTAGGAAAACAAGAATGATGCTTCATGCTCATCAAATGATTTATAAAAATCAGTGCATACCAAGATTATATACTCCCTGTTCCGAATGAGGTGTGGACCTCCTTGAAATTGATTATATGTATAGATCTGCAATAGTAGGACTGCATACATATCTACTGATCTCACAAGACCCAAACATAGTAAAAGTTTTGAAACATGAGGAGAATAAATCTAAGATGACTTCCCTGCTTCGTCTAACAGAAGCATATCAGCGTCAAGCAGGAATGGAAATCAAACCAGAAGTAGATAAAAATCAGGCAGCAACTGAATGTGCCAAAAAAAATAAAAGGAAGAATATAAGATGAAGGATCAGATGAGAAGGCAATGAAATTTGGAAAATGCATAAATATAGTTGTAAATATAGAAAACTCTTGGAACAACCTCATGTTGATCAGAATCAAATGCAGGAATGGTTAAGAAGGGGTGAATTCAAACCAAAAGATGAGAGGTTAATATTGATGGCCTAATATAGTGGACTATGTACACATTGGTTTACAAAGTCCATCGAACATGTGGGAGAGGCAGACACATGTAGGTTTTTGTAAAGCAGAAATGGAAACAGTTGCACACCTTGTTGCTGGTTGTGACATACTAATGGCAGAAGGACTGTAAACTGAAAGGCATAATAATATGGCAAAACTGTTGCACTGGGGATTGTGCAAACATTATAATACTGAAGTAGCTGACAAGCACTGTCAACATGAGCCACAAAGCATCATAGAAAATAATGAAACCTACATCACATGGCATCATCCATTACCAACAGTTCAAAAGATAGATGAGAGAAAACCAGATATAGTCGTCCATGAAAAGAACACAAAAGTAGCATTGCTCATTGAAATCACTACATCCAGTGACTACAGTGTCTTGCGTACAACGTCATAAACTATCAGGATTTATAGGCAGAAACAAGAGCAATGTGGAAGAAAGATGCCCAGATAGTTCCAGTGGTAGTAGGAGCAACGGGTCTTATAAAAAAAAAAACCTTACAATCATATTTAAATATGTTACTGATACATATAACTCTATATGAATTGCAGAAGGAGTCATTACTGGGCATATTGTGGGTGCTGTGAAGAGCACTTATGGCTAACATCAAAGATTGAAACAATGCTAACTTCATGAACTTTAATCATACTTTGACTTAGGAATGGGGTCCATTCCCTGTCATGGTGTTAGAAACCTAACAGACTTGGGGAAATTAAAAAAAGGTGTCATTCAGACATGCACTTCTAACATTGCACAGTCATACTATTACCCTTGAGCTGTGCCAGTACTGACAGATGTATTGCTGCTATGCAAAAGTTATTCAGAATTATTTTTAATGGCTTCAACTGCTACTACACAACCAGAGACATTTTTCATGACAGCATGTATACTTAGCTCAGTTTGACTCTTAGGTCATCTAGTTTGCTTCTCTGCATCTTCCTAGCTTTGCATCAACTTGTGCCACTGTAGTGGTGACTGCACTGTTGACCATGCGTGGGATGCAAGCAGCACTTGTGACGGCCTTGACCAGACTATTCCAGTCATCAGCCTTAGACTGTGACTTTGCATAGCCCTCCTATAGAAACCACTGACTGTACTACTTATGGAGTATTTCCAGAAAAATCTTGGATTTCTCTTCACATCACTTATGCTTTAAAAGGAGAACTACCACCACCCCCTTTCCAGGTCATTTTTTCTTGGTAATTTTCAAATAGTTAATTATGGAATGGCAATTCTCTTCACCCAAACATAAGGATGTAACTGGCTTCCTGTGCATGCACAGAGCTGCCCACAGGTGTTCAGACATATGCATGGCATCTTGTAGTAATCTTTACTGTGTCTTGCTGATTCAGCAATTCAGAAAAACAATGATATGAAGCCTGATTAGTATGATCATCACACACAGAGGACCATTTTTGCACAATATAAACATGATGAGAAACCTTTTTTTCTCATTGTGCTATTGAAGAAAAATTCACTACTTTGAGTTTGCTGTAGCTTTTATTTCTGAGTAAAATGCCTGCTTATACAAGTAAATCCTACTTTCTACACATCCAGTTAAATGTCCAAGGGTAGCATTTCATATAAGGCCTAGAGGAGATGTCAGTGTTCCTAAGTATATTGTCCGCAATCTGTGTTAATGGGCACATTGCAACTACACTGAATGCAGTATCCTGCGGGATTGTTAAATTAGGTGGAAAATGCAGTAATGTACAATACAGTTGTATTATGTTTTTTGCATGTGATTAGCAACAACCTTTGTAACACTACTATTGTAATGGTCATGTGTTCTTGTTACCTTGTACTTTTGAGCTTATTTTATGAGAGAAATACTTGCTGGCCTAGTAAGATAGTAGGAGTGCCAGATTTATAAGGCCCATGCAGGACCACAACTGCTAATTGTACTGTCTTCAACTTTACCAGGGCTATATCTAAAAAATATATATATATAGGTCCAGAAGAAAGGTTCTGCATTTGCTGGTGTTTCCATTAACAAACTAAGGTTTATGGATGCTGAAAATGAGATGGAACTAGAAGTCATCATTCTGCATGGTAGACAGCATTTTGCAGTTCATTTCTCTGACAAGTCCTTCCAAGACCATGTCTGTTGTGAAACTGTCACAGATGTTAATGCTGAGGGTGGTCAAGATCGCAGCTATAATATGATCCGCTGCAAAGAGATAAGTTTGATTCATGCTGCTACCCACATGGCAGAGTGCCACAGCAGTTGGTGGACCATCTACTGAACCATCCCTTTTAGCAGGGGTCTCAAAAGCAAATAACTATGAAGGCCATATAAGGACTAGCACACTAAGCTGAGGACCACATTCTTCAAAATAAAACAAAAGATATCCTCTCTAGTTAGGAATGTAGTGCAGCAATTTCCCTCACCTATAATTATACTGGTTTGAAGGCTGTTAGAGGTCCCGATGGTTGTCAGTTTGAGAATCCTGCCTTATGGAGATGGAGACATTGCTGGCCTCACTTTAAAGTAGTGCTACCTGCAACAGAGTCTCACAATGTGGTGCTGGATGATGGAGCTGAGCTGGACAGACTCCACAGTGTTTCAAGTGCAGAAGCTGCCATTATGTAGTCTTCTATCTGAGTATCAATAGCTGTTACCTACCCTTACCTCTTAGTCATAGTAAAGGTTATAATATCTGACTTATGCCATATAGGTGCACTGGAGATCCAAGTTCCATATCCAGCTGAGCAAGGTATGGCCAGGATTATTATTATCATCATATTATTATAGTTGTAAAGATATCAGTTGCATATGTCCTATGGGTCCTACGTATACTATACATTGGTGTATTCAAAGATGTATGTTTATCTGGCTGCAGCTCTGTGAACTTGCCGCATCTAATATTAGAGGATCTGTAACCTCAGATAATGATGGCAAGGAAAAGCTGACACAGTCAAAAGGTGCAGAGTGTTTGTGTTGGGCGCAGTGAGTGTGCTCTCCACATCCCCTACTCAGAATATAGACACAGTTTCTATGCCTGCGGATACCCAGGAAACACAATGATATGAGAGTAGACAGGTTGATAGGGCAGTATAGATCAAGCAGGTGTGATGGCCCCAGATCTGAGATATCTGCCTCTGTCCCATTATTCATGGGCATGGGAGTCCACACAGGGTGGTTGGTAATAGTACACATCACAGGTGGGGTTACTGTCCTCCTGCTGAGGTTAGAATGACAGTAGCTGCAACGCAAGATATGTGCAGGACCATTGGGGAGGCACAGGCTAGTTTCACCAAAGCCATGGCAGATAGTGTGAGGGTGATGCATAAGCTGTGAATGCTGATTTATGAGAATTCATTATCTGTATGAGTGATATATTGGATAAACTAAATCAAACACTGTACAGTGCAGTGTCTTCTCTGGGTCATCTGTTAGGAGCAAGGGATCATACTTATGGCTGGACATCTGCTTCCTCCACAGAAGTTACCCAACATGGCCTTGGACAAGTGAGATTCCACTCCAGCAGTGCTAGCACTTCCACAGCAATATCTATTTTTGAGGTATCTATGCCCAGAAGAGGGTGTCCCCTTGGTTGTGTCTGTTGTCATATTGGCAGCTCTGTTAGTGGATGTTGGTCTAGCTCATGCAGTACACAAATGTCTAGACATGCTACAACCAGTGCATCTCTTGGCAAGGGCCAGCTGTTATGGCTGGCAGCATGGATGGGAGGATGAACCCTCTGCCATGCATGTCCTGGTTCTGTCCAGTATGCCAAGCCGCTGTGCTGCAAATAGTGCTGAGGCTGTGTCTGTGCAGACAGACAGACATAGGCACATGCACACACACATTCGCGCACAACCACAGGCACACACACACACACACACACACACACACACACACACACACACACACACATACACACACACACACACACACACACACACACACACACACACACACACACACACACACACACACACACACACACACACACACACACTCTCACACACAGTCCCCACAGCACACCCCACACATCCATTGACCCTGGCCCTTTAAACATCCAGTTCTCACAATTACCCATGAAAGTACTTTCTTTTGCTACACCTCAGCACACACACTTAAACACTTCCCTGTGAAAAACATGCATTTTGAACTCCCTTGTCTAGCTATGTGAATGCTGATAACTGTGCCTTGACCTTTGTACATTGGTATTTGAATTGCCAGTGTCTGATGCACAGCATGGCCAGACTATAAATAGGAAAACACAATCATGAATTTTTGCATGCATCATTTTTACTATTGTGTATCTGCTTAAGTACTGTATATTTATGTTACAAAACTATGTGCAATCCACTGCTTGTTTTCTAGTGCCATGGCATACTGTGCTTGCCTCCTTCTGTCATGGGCATCTCTGGCTGTTAGCTCCTCCTCTGACTCCTCATATGCCTCAGCTTCTACTACCTTTGGTGGTGGGAACTGCTGGCTCTGTAAGAGGCCATCCTGCTGTAACTGCTTCTTAACTATCATATTATGTTACATAGCATACATGATCATTATTTTGGCACACATAGTGTGGTCATATGCAGAATGTATCCAGACAAAGAAACTGTGACTTCAGCAGCCCAAGCATATATTCTATAATGCTTCTGGTTTGCAATGATGTATGGTTGTACCCTGGTTAGTGTTATTGTGTGGACTTCTGGTGAGTGGCATGAGCCAGGTTTTTTTTTTTCTGAGGCATATGCAGTATCACACACATGATGCCCCTATAGGAAGTTAACCCTCATAAGTTGTTGATAATGGTCACATGTGTGCCATATGTGTAATTCTTAAAAATTCCTTGGGTGGCCTGCACACATATTGTAGATGACAGTATACCGAGTGCATTAGAAACCACCTGGCAGTTGATGGGCATGATACCTTTTATGGTTCATGTACCTCCTTCACAGGTCATCAGGAGGGTCTTTTATTTCAATGAGGGTGCCGTCTATGACCCTCAGTACCTCAGAGAAATGGGTTGTGTCCTAGAATGTCTGCATATCTGCCATTTCCTCCAGATAAGTGGAACCACATATGGTCCCCCACATGCTGAAGCATAGCATCAATGAACTGATGGAGTATTCTCAAGGTAGATGCTTGATTTGCCATCACAGTGTCTCCAGTAGATCGCTGAATATATTTATATAAAGCTACACATACATTTGTTTCCACTGGGTTGGTACTCCCACAGACTGCAGACAAGGGCAACACATACCCATGATTTCCTGCATGGTGTCCCTTTTTGACACAGTACTAATCCACTGTCAGTGTTGGGAAGGGCATGAATTTGCTAAGCATGGTTGAATAACCCTGTGCCTACTTAGACAATGTCACTCACCAATGAGCAAAGCAGCTGCAATGAGCAGCTCTTGTAGATACACATTTACAATGACTGTAGCAACCCAAGGCATATTTGTGTGAAGTGTATTGTCTGAACATGGGCATATGGTCAAGTTTAAATCTAAAACCAGCATTATTGAGCAGAACTTAAACATTTCTGAATTGCTCTGACATTTTGTTTTGCCTCTTTATCATGTGCAGCACTTCATTATACAGCCATTAACATATAACACAGGTGACCACATTATCTGGCCTAACCATGTCATGAACCTGGCTTTTTGAATGACATCCAACCTGTACATGGCTGCTTATCACACAAATTTGCTTAGCATGAGCCATACATTTTTCTGAATCCAGCCCATACCTCTCAACAGTATAGATTTTTGCAGAATGTCCAGATTTTGGCCTTATATTTTTGGTCCATTTTTCATACAATTGTGGTTTTCGGGCAAATTAGTGGTAAATCACTAAAGATTGAAGTTGTAAAATAATGGCTTACATTTGAGTTCCAGACTTCATATTCTTCAGAAAATTCATGATAATGTAAAACCTGTTATTCTATCAACTTTGTAAGTTTGTAAGAGAACTATTTAAGAATTGTCCCTATTTTTGGGACTTTGTCCCACTTTTATTTATGGCTTTGTTCATATTTCTTGCACTAAGAGGTTGAGAGCTATGAGTCTGATTCCAGCCAATTGCTTTAATTATGCAGCAGGACAGTAGCAGAATGCATGTTTGACCATCATAGTGATGATCTACCACATTGTTTAGGCATACCTTCACTAGTAGCATGTTTTTCATTGGGACTGATTTTTATGAGCGTAATGGTGTTTATCACTAGTGCAAATTCTAGCTGTGTGACATTTTATCTACATTTAAACTGGAGTATGCATACAGCTGTTGTTTTTTTTTTCTGTTACCAATATTTTACACAGATTTCAATGCAGGTCTAGGATGCTCAGTTCTATACAGAGTTTCATGGTTGCGGGTTCTGATACTGTTTTATGTTACATATAAAGAAAATGTTATTGCATTTGAGCAATTATGATACAGGGGAGTTTTGACCTATAATTGCTGATGCGTGAATTTCTAGCATTTTAAGGTAGTCCTGCTTTATAACATTCTGTGACTTCACTACAGGTCAGCTCAAGGAAAGATTACAAGTATGTTACAATTGTAGTGACAGGAAATCCACATAAACGTATATCTGGGTCATGGAGGCCATCACCCCTGGGAAATACATGATTAGTGACATTGTGATGTAAGCATTTTACTTATCTTAAAGACATAATGAGAAAATATATATGTGGATAGATTCCAAAAGACTTGCTGTCGGTGTAAGTGACTTACTCCAGTGCAATGTCTTTCTGTTAATGGATAAGATGTAGAGGTCTTGAAGTGCTTTGAGACAGGCTTGCATGACAGTAAGTGACTTACACTGAGAACAAGTCTTTAAGAATCATTTGGAAACTTATGGTCTGTCACAGAAGAAGAATTTTGCTCTGGGTATAGAGCATATTTCTCAAATTCTTTGCTCAAGAATTTTGGACAAGCCAAAATGCCCAGAATCAAGGGCAATATTTAAATATTGCTCTAATTCACTTAAAAAATTAACAAATAACAGGTTTTCCATTAAAATTAATTTTCTGAACAATAAGAAGTATGAAACTACAATGTCAAACATTATTAATTCATTGTCATTATGAGTGATTAAACCAGAAAATCAAAAATGGTATGAGGGACAGGGCAAAAATATAAGCAAAATCAAGAACAGTTGATGATGAACTTGTTGAAATAAAGAACAAAAGTGTTAAATATATTTTATACAAACAACTGAACAACTGCATTGATGCAGCCCTACCTGATAGGACCAAAACAAGCTCCTCGTGGAAGACCAAACCTGTCTGGTGGACAACTGCCATTAACAGGCTTTACAATAAGATTAAGAAATTGTTGTCTAAGATTAGGAGGGAGCAAGCCTCAAACTGGAAACACTCCCTCCTCAGCTTAAGCAAGCAAATAAGACTCCTTGTGAAGTCCTCCAAAGCTTACTATGAATCCAGATTAGCTTCCTCAACTAAGAACAACCATAAGGCATTCTTTAGTTACATCTGTAACCTAAAAGGAAAGGCTCAGATTTGTGCCGAACTGGTAGTTAATGATACCACATATACCAAGCCTGTGGACATTGCTAACCTTTTAGCCAACAGGTTCTGTGAAAACTTCACTCCCCCTTCCCCGCCGCACTTACTCCAAGACATCCCTACCACCTGTCCTCTACCTTGCATCTCTAAAGAGCAGATTATGAATGCCCTCTCTAAGGTCAAAAACATAGCATCCACAGGACCTGATAACATCCTAGGCTGCATCATACACGGGCTCAAACAAGAATTAGAAACGCCATTGAGTACTCTTTTTAATCATAGTCTAAGCACTGGCTTCATCCCAGCTGAATGGAAAACGGCCACCATTTTCCTCTTGTACAAAGGTGGCGCTTCCACTGACTCCAGGAACTATAGACCTATTAGCCTGACTAGCCTTATCTGCAAGGCCATGGAGAGAATCATCATGGACCTTATCAATAAAGGCATTGGTAACCTCCAAACACTTGACCCTACTCAATTTGGATTTGTCAGAGGGAGATCATGCCTGTTAAACCTAGTGGACTTCGAGACAGTCACCCAAGCCTACCTAGACTTAGCCAAGGCTTTTGACACTATCCCCACTCAGGCATATTTGACCAACTCACCCAGCTAGGTATCAACCCATATATTATTAGATGGGTTACTAACTGGCTCACTGATAGAACCCATATAGTCAAAATAGGGAATCCACCTCCAACTGCAGATCTGTAACCTGTTCCACAGGGATCAGTCCTGGGACCTCTACTGTTTGGAATCTATTTCTTTGAAGTGCAAGCTAAAATTAAAATTAAAGTTCTGTGGCTGACAAAGTTTGCTTATTACTGCAAACTGGGAGCAGTCATAGAATCTTCAAACAATGTCAACATCCTAAAACAGGGTCTTACACAAACAAATGACTGGTGCCAAAGTCATGGCCTTGAATGCAATTAAAAAAATGTATTATCATCCCTTTCAGTAAGAGTGATGTTCCTGCTAACTACCACACCAATAACAACACCCTAAGTACGCACTCAGTGGTGAGAGACCTGGGCACATAGATTGACAGCAACCTTAACTTTGATCACCATTTCTCCACAGTGGTAAGAAGGGAATTCTATATTGCTCATCTCATAAGTAAGGGCATTGTCTCCAGAAAAAAAAAAGAAGTTATAAACTTCCTGTACTCTTCCATCAGGCCAATAATTGAGTACAATGCCCCTTTTGGTATGTACCTTTCCAGGCACCTGCAGCATTTAGAGATACCACAAAGGTACCTCACAAGGAAAAGTCAAGGTCTTCAGCATCTGTACTATAAGGACTGTATGAAATCACTGTCACTTTATTCTGTTTCATACAGACTGCTCAGAGGTGATATCTGTCTTGCATATAAGGCAATCTTTGACCCTGCTTTACTGGAAATGCTGCATATCCGTAAGTCAAATGGTATATGAGTTACTCACTCTAATGGCCTTTACCTGGTATGTGATGTTAATAGAACCTGCTGGAGGGACAGATTTGTCTCTCAGAGGTTAACGCACCTTTGGAACAGACTCCTGTTTCATGTCAAGCAGAGCACCTCATTGGCCATCTTCAAACACAATCTGGACAATAGATGGGTAACCGTAAGTTCACCCCAAGGGTTCCACCTATGTCCCTCTTGGACAGGGGTGATAGGTGCTGATCATGGAAATAAGGGTAAAATGTGGCTAGGCTTGTAAGAGCCCTAGGGTCATTAGCCTAGTAACCTTCTATGATCCTAGGATCCTATGATAGTGGTTTCCCTGTGTGATGGTGTTTGATGTTTAAGTGTGGTTGATTTCCATGTTTTGGTCTATGTGATTTGATTTTGTTTTTTTGATAGTTGATAGCTACAGTGTAGAAAAAGCAGTGACAAAACAAGTACAGCATGTTTGAAAATATTGCTATCAGAACACCTCCACATCTTTCAGTAAAGTGTATCAAAAGCTAGAAGGAGATGACAATGCACAGGAATATATTTAGAAGGAAAGCAAAGGAACAACACAGAGACTGATATAAGTAAGCCACCAACTGCAAAGCCAGTCTAGACAGCAGTTATTAAACAAAACAGACATGAAGTGAGAAACGGTATTAAGAGCAACCTATTCAAGGCATCAATACACAACAACTGTATAGACTGCAGGTTTAAAATCAAAAAGTAAATAAAGGTACTGCCAGATTACATAGTGCCTGGCTTCCTCACGTACAGGCAATAGAACTTAAGTGTACAGCTGTTTTCTGCTTGCCTTGTACTTTTCTGTCTGGTGCATATACCTTAGGATGTCTTCTGAATGCTCAACAGGCACTGCTGGGTTGAGTGTGAATCTGGGGAATTATAGACCCATCAGCCTAACTAGCCTGATGGCAAGGTCATGGAATGGATTATCATGGACCTCATTAACAAGGAAATTGGCAACCTCCAAACACTTGATCCTACACAGTTTGGCTTCATCAAGGGAAGGTTATGTCTGTTAAACTTGGTCAACTTCTTTGAAACATTTACCAAAGTCATGCACGAGGGAAAGACGGTGCATACCGCCTACCTTGACCTAGCCAAAGCCTTCGACATTATTCCCCACTCGGGCATAATAGATAAATTCTCTCAACTAGTAGATGGGTAGCAAACTGGTTCAGTGATAGATCCCACCTACTCAAAATAGGGGAAGCCACCTCAAACAGTAGATCCATAACAAGCGGCGTACCCCAGGGATCGGTCTTGGGGCCTCTGTTATTTGGGATATACTTTTCTGAGGTGCAGGCCAAAACCAGTGGGCTATGGCTGACCAAGTTTGCAGATGACTGCAAGGTGAGTGCTGTCATCAGTTCCACTAGTGATGTGGACATCATCCAAGAGGATCTCACCGAAACAAATGACTGGTGCCATGGCCTCAAGCTGAATACCAAAAAATGCATCGTCATCCCCTTTGGGGAGAGTGATGTCCCCACAAATTATCACATTAATAACAACATCCTAAGCATGCAATCAGATGTGAGGGATTTGGGAACCCAGATAGATAGCAACCTGACTTTTGACCACCATGTTGCTTCCGCTGTATGGAAAGCTTTCTACATGGCTTACCTCATAAGTAAGGGTACCTCAGGCAGGGACAAAGAGGTCATAACATCCCTGTATTCTTCCCTTATAAGGCCAATTATTGAGTACAACCCCCCCCCCCCCTTCGGCATGTACCTAGCAAAGCACATGCAGCAGCTGGAGAGACCACAGAGGTTCCTCACCAGTAGAATCCAGGGTCTCAAACAACTACCATACACAGTTAGGCTAAAAGCCCTGTCCCTCTACTCAGTTTCATACAGACTCCTCAGAGATGACCTTTGTCTGGCATACAAAGCAATATCAGACCCCGCCTTGATGGGACTGCTGCATATCTGCAAATCAAGCTCCACTCGAGTAACCCACACAAGCGACCTCAACCTGGTCTGTGACATCAATAGGACTTGTTGGCAGGACAGATTTCTGTCCAAGAGACTGCTCCATCAGTGAAATAGACTCCCTCTCTATATCAAGCAGAATACCTCATTATCTCGTTTTAAGCACAACCTGGATAACTGGATGTGAAATAGAAAATACACCTCTGGGGCTCCACCTGTGGCCCTGCTGGAAAGGGGCATTGGGTTTTGACTTGTTTAAACATGGGTTAAACTCTTGGCTAGGCTTATTAGGGCCTCAGGGCCAATAACCTAATAACTTCCTATGATCTTATGTAGCTGTCTTCTGTCTGTCCTGTATTATTCTGCTTATTTTATCAGCGCATTTGATGAGTGTAGGCTCATTCTGCAGCTATCCTCATCCTGTGCTGCATTATTCTGTGTTTCTTCCTTTCCACGTTGGGTTCAAGTGAACTAAGTCTACAGTTGCTGTCTGTGTGGTTTGAAATATTCTGTCTAATCCCTTGTATTATGATTAGTGACTTAGTGTAGCTCTCCGCTCCCAGCACTGCACCATTTTTTTTTTTTACTCTTTGCTGATCAGGTGAATTCCACAAAGCCAGTGTCCTCTTTTCAGGGGAAACCCAAGGTGGGATTCGAACTAAATAGGGGAAATTTGGCTGTGGCACTGTGGAATGTCCCCTGCTCTTTTTTATTGTTATGTGGCACCAAATAGCTGCTGCAATCAGAGGAATTTCCAAGAGAGAGAGAAGGAGAAGAAAAAAAGTCACTGAATGAAGTAGGTGATTCTTTGGAGTTAATGCATGATGATAAAAGAGATTTAAAAATCCCAGTTTTGGTTAAGTTTATGAGTCATGGTGATCCAGAGGATGGCAAGGACATGAGTCAGAGTAAGATGGCAGAATGTTTAATCAATGAGCCAGTAAGAGATGAGACATTTGGCAGTACAGAGAAGGAATTGGGTTCATAGAAATTAAGAAAGGAGCCTGGTTGCATATTCAGCTTTGCAGAGAAACTAATTTTAATTGTATGCTCTGGCAACAGGTTACTGTTGAAAAAATATCTTATATTAATGGTTAAAAAAAGGAGACAAGCATTTCAAAAAACAGGGAGACGGTAACAAAATTCAGTGGAATATAGAAAGCAACAATAAAAACAAGAAACAATTATAGATATGTTACAGACAATATAATTTTGCCTTTAGGTTTCAAAATACAAGACATTGTAGGATTAATATATTTAGGGAAAGAAGATTGTTACAAAGTAACTTTTGAAAGTTTTAACTGATTGGAGAATAAATTATTATAAATGAAGTAGGAAAAAGGACTGATTGTGCCATGGAAGGGCTATATTTTCTTAAACTTAGGGTTACGGTTAAAGATGTTGGATGTTCAGTTTATATCTTCTGATTTCAATGTTTTAGAACTGAAAGTTTGTTGAAGTAAAGTACATGATGTAAAAAAGTATATGATTAAAATGTTTGGGGATTGGAGGTAATTATGATAATGGTTGTGTATGAAGGGAAAGTACAACATATTTCAAATGTCATTAATGTTGATGGGGAAGAGGTAATGTGAGTTTTTTAAGGCAGTCCAAGGCTTGCATTAATTTGTTTGTTTATTTATTTATTTTTGTGGAGATGAAGCTCATTTAGTACAGAACTGTATTAAAAATATGCAGTCAATGTGGGGAGAGGAGACATAATATTAGCCAACATTTTTAAACCAAAATTTAGGAAATGTAATGATATGCCAAAATTTTGTAAGCCAAAATTTAGGAAATATAATAATATGGGGTACTTTTGGTTTGATTTTCCAATATTAGAGAATGAAATGTTAGATGAAGAAGAAAGTTATTTAGAAAATAAACAACCTGAAGAACAATATTAATGACATGGAGAGGATAGCGTGGGGAGGAGACTTTGGCCCTCTTCAAAAGAAACCTTGATGATTGGATGGCAGTTAGGAAATTTACCCCGGGGATCACGTCAGTTGCCCTGAGAGACAGGGGTCCAGAGAAATAAATACTGTGAGAGAAATAGCCAGGGAATTGTTATGGCTAGGCTTGTATAGGCCCTAGGGCCGATAGTCTAGTACCAGCCTATGAACCTATGAACCAATGAAGAAAAAATATTAATATGGTTGTGGATGAAATAAATGAAGTAGAGTTTCTTTTGAAATACACCATATAAGCAAATGAAAATACTAGCATTAACATTCTATCTCCTTAACTCTGGCAAAACCTCTACCCCTGCACTAGCTGCAACCCATAGCACCGAATGCTTAGCATCCCCAATTTAACTCTCATTTCATCACAACTATCACCTCACTTTTAAATAACAACAAATCTAACCAACGACTTACAGTGCCTACTTCCACTAACTCTAAACCCAACTACTTCTCTTTTAAACTCATACAAACCTCTTATATCAAACAACTCCTATCAAAACTAAATCCTACCTGTCTAGCAGCTGACCAACTCCCATTGACTTCTTAAAAACTGCTGCCAGCTCCATCGCTTATCCCATATCTATCCTAATCAATCATTCCATTCCTAGAATAATATGTCCCTGTATTTTGGAAAATATCCCATATCATCCCCCTCCACAAGGGAGGGCCATCAAAAGATCTCTCTAATTATCGGCCCATTGCCATTCTCTCACCCCTAGCCAAAATCTTATAGAACTGTATCCATAAGTAGCTCCTAGACCACCTCACTACAAATAACCTCTTATCTAATTCACAGCACGGCTTCCATCCAAAACACAGTACCTCCACAGCCCTCATAAGATCCACTAACTATATCAACCTCTTCAAAAACAATGGACAACTAGTGTCTACTATGTTCCTTGATATGTCCAAAGCTTTTGATATGGTACCCCACCAACTACTACTCAACACTCTAGCCTCCTTCAACCTCAACTCTACAGCTCTTAACTGTTTTATTAGCTACCTTACTAATCTACAACAGGCAACTAAAGGGAATAATAAACTCTCTACACTCCTTCCAGTGTCTGTTGGGGTTCCTCAGGGTTCCATCCTTGGCCCTCTCCTTTTTATTATAGTCACAAATAGTCTAAACACTGCCACTAAATCTGCTTCTTTCATTCAATATTCTGATGATGCTAACCTTATTTGCTCTGCTCACACACACCAAGTACTCCAGGATAAACTGCAAAAATTGTTTCTAGATATTGAAAATTACCTAAATGAACTTCAACTCATCCTAAACCCAAACAAAACAAAATTAGTGATCTTCTCCAATAGGAAATCTAAAGCCAACCCACCTCCTTTCTCCATCTACTCCACTAATGGCACTATAATTGAAACAGTTAACCAAACAAAACTACTTGGTATCAAAATAGACAACAACCTAATATTTGACAAACACATCACTCACAATTTAAAAAGTTCTCATCAAACTTGGTGCACTGTATAGGGTCAAACCTTACCTTACTCAAAATGCCAGACTAGCCACAACCCCTCCCACCTCCTATCTACTTTCCTCTACTGTTGTCAAATTTTCACTAACCTGTGCATGACTGGTTTATATCTACTCAATTCCTGTTTTAATAAAATAGCAAAATATGCTAATATACCCAGCAAGATCCATTGTTGTCTTGCTCTTCAAAAATTACACTGGCTTGAATTTCCCAATCTGTTTTCACTCAATCAGCTCACCCCTGCCCACTCCATTATCCACAAACCTGAAAACTGCCCTGCACTCTCCAACCTAGTGCAACTAAATACCAACCTCAGGACCCTTAGATTATCTAATAAACTTATATTCAGGGTAACAAAGTCCCATAATTACTTCAGTGACTCCCTCTTCTCCTATAAAGTAGCCAAACAGTGGAACCTAATACCCCATAATATCCTAAAAAACACAGATAGTCATAGCTTCAAACAACCCCTAAAGGAAAACCTTGCTCAACAATGGCAATGTTCCTCTAATACTGCTGGCTAGTTTCTCATGCCATCAGTCAACTGTTCTTTTCTGCTATATTCTCTGTGTCTTACTTTTACCAAATGAAAATACCACACTGGTTTATTTTATTTATGTTATGTACCTAACTGAGTTCATATTAGTGTCTGTAGTAAGGCTTAGGAAATGCAATGTTTTCTGTTTTACATTCTCGTCTTGTAAATTGTGATGGTAGGCAACTGTTACACTTTTTGTATATTCTCTGTAAATCTTTGTAATAAATTGTTGTAATCTTTTTTTGTACTATTGTTATGGAGCTTTTCTCCTTGGGTCTCTGCTAAAAATGGGCTCCTTGTCCAGCCAGACACTACACTGTTAACAAAAATAAATAAATAAATACATACCATTGGGAAGTGATGAGAAAAACAGGAAAATCTGAAAGAGGAGAAGAAACAGGAAAAAGAGATGAAAGAGTGAAAAAAGAAAGAGTCAAATAAAAATAAACACTGGAACTAAAGACAAAAAATGGAAATGGATTCTTCTTCTTCTTTCGACTTTTCCCGGTGATATAGCTATATTAGCATATTCAGAATGAGATCAGAAGTTCAGTAGTTACTGAATGGTGTAAGAAAGATAAAATGGAAGTTATATGTTGCTGGATACAAGATGTTAAAAAATTAAAAAAGGGATATACAGTGGATATAAAAAGTTTACACACCCCTGTTAAAATGATAGGTTTTTGTGATATAAAAAAAATGAGACCACAATAAATAATTTCAAAACTTTTCTCACTTTTAATATATATTTTTATATATATATATATATATATATATATATATATATATATATATATATATATATATATATATATATATATATATATATATATATATATATATAATAATATAAATATTCAATTGAAAAACATAAAAATCTGTTAGGGGAAAATATATGAAAAAATAATAAACTTACAAAAAGCTAGTTGCATTAGTGTGCACACCCTTAAACTAATACTTTGTTGAAGCACCTTTTGATTTAATTACAACATTCAGTCTTCTTTGGTAGGAGTCTATCAGCATGGCACATCTTGACTTGGCAATATTTGTCCACTCTTCCTTGCAAAAGTGCTCCAAATCTGTCATATTGCGAGGGCATCTCTTGTGCACAGCCCTCTTCAGGTTATCCCACAGATTTTCTATTGGATTTAGGTCTGGGCTCTGGCTGGGCCATTCTAAAACTTTAATTTTCTTTTGTTGATTTGGATGTATGCTTGGGGTCATTGTCATGTTGAAAGGTGAAATTCCTCTTCATCTTCAGCTTTCTATCAGACACCTGAATGTTTTGGGCCAAAAGTGACAGGTATTTGGAACTGTTCATAATTCCCTCCACCTTGACTGAAGCCCCAGATCCAGCTGAAGAAAAGCAACCCCTAAGCATGATACTGCCACCACCATGCTTCACCATGGGGATGGTGTTCTTTTGGTGATGCAAAGTGTTGTTTTTGTGCCAAATGTACTGTTCAGAATTGTGGCCAAAAAGTTCATCCTTTTTTCTCATCAGACCATAACATATTTTCCCACATGCTTTTGGGAGACTTGTATTGTTTTGCAAATTTTAGCTGGGCTGGGATGTTTCTCTGTGTAAGAAAAGGCTTCCGTCTGCAACCATACTCCATAGCCCAGACATATGGAGAATGCGGGAGATTGTTGTACATTGCATTGTAGTACACAACAAGTACTTGCCAGAAATTTCTGCAGCTCCTTCAGTGTTGCTGTAGGTCTCTTGGCAGCCTCCCTGACCAGTTTCTGTCTTGTCGTTTCATCAATTTTGGAGGGACCTCCAGTTCTTTGCAACGTCACTGTTGTCCCATATTTTCTCCACTTTTTGATGACTGTCTTCACTGTGTTCCATTGTACATACAATGTTGTGGAAATGTTTTTGTACTCTTCTCCTGAATGATACCTTTCAACAATGGGATCCTTTTGATGCTTTGTAACCTCTCTGTGAACCATAGCCTTTGTTGTAGCAGGCAACTGAGTAAATGTCATGAAAATCTACTAGGACAGCTGAACTTTATTTGGGGTTAATTTGAGTGTCTTTAATTGATGGCATGTGTGGTCCCAAGAAGACTGAATGCTGTAATTAAATCAAAAAGTGCTTCAGAAAAGTATTAGTTTAAGGGTGTGCACACTTATGCAACCAGCTTATTGTATGTTTTTTATTTTTTATATTTTCCCCCTAACAGATTTGTTTTTCAATTGAATTGTACAGGTTATAGGTCACATTAAAGGTGGGAAAAGTTTTGAAATGATTTATTGTGGAGTCATTTTATTATATCACAAAAACCTGGCATTTTAACAGGGGTGTGTAAACTTTTTATATCCACTGTAAGAAAGGCAATATGTGAAAAGTAAGTCATATGGTCATTAAGAAATAAAATGTGTTCTGGTATGGAAACTTTAATAAGTAGTGAAGAAATAAGAGTTGGGCATTACAATAATATTAAAAGTCAAAGAGACTACAATAAATAATTTCAAAACTTTTCTCACTTTTAATATATATTTACATATATATATATATATATAAACTGTACAATTCAATTGAAAAATAAACAAATCTGTTAGGGGAAAATATATGACAAAATAATAAACTTACAAAAAGCTAGTTGCATTAGTGTGCACACCCTTAAACTAATACTTTGTTGAAGCACCTTTTGATTTAATTACAACATTCAGTCTTCTTTGGTAGGAGTCTATCAGCATGGCACATCTTGACTTGGCAATATTTGCCCACTCTTCCTTGCAAAAGTGCTCCAAATCTGTCATGTTGCGAGGGCATCTCTTGTGCACAGCCCTCTTCAGGTTATCCCACAGATTTTCTATTGGATTTAGGTCTGGGCTCTGGCTGGGCCATTCTAAAACTTTAATTTTCTTTTGTTGATTTGGATGTATGCTTGGGGTCATTGTCATGTTAAAAGGTGAAATTCCTCTTCATCTTCAGCTTTCTATCAGACACCTGAATGTTTTGGGCCAAAAGTGACAGGTATTTGGAACTGTTCATAATTCCCTCCACCTTGACTGAAGCCCCAGATCCAGCTGAAGAAAAGCAACCCCTAAGCATGATACTGCCACCACCATGCTTCACCATGGGGATGGTGTTCTTTTGGTGATGCAAAGTGTTGTTTTTGTGCCAAATGTACTGTTCGGAATATTGGCCAAAAAGTTCATCCTTTTTTCTCATCAGAACATAACATATTTTCCCACATGCTTTTGGGAGACTTGTATTGTTTTGCAAATTTTAGCTGGGCTGGGATGTTTCTCTGTGTAAGAAAAGGCTTCCGTCTGCAACCATACTCCATAGCCCAGACATATGGAGAATGCGGGAGATTGTTGTACATTGCATTGTAGTACTTGCAAGAAATTCCTGCAGCTCCTTCAGTGTTGCTGTAGGTCTCTTGGCAGCCTCCCTGACCAGTTTCTGTCTTGTCGTTTCATCAATTTTGGAGGGACCTCCAGTTCTTTGCAACGTCACTGTTGTCCCATATTTTCTCCACTTTTTGATGACTGTCTTCACTGTGTTCCATTGTGTATACAATGTTGTGGAAATGTTTTTGTACTCTTCTCCTGAATGATACCTTTCAACAATGGGATCCTTTTGATGCTTTGTAACCTCTCTGCGAACCATAGCCTTTGCTGTAGCAGGCAACTGAGTAAATGTCATGAAAATCTACTAGGACAGCTGAACTTTATTTGGGGTTAATTCGAGTGTCTTTAATTGATGGCATGTGTGTTCTCAAGAAGACTGAATGCTGTAATTAAATCAAAAGGTGCTTCAGAAAAGTATTAGTTTAAGGGTGTGCACACTTATGCAACCAGCTTATTGTATGTTTTTTATTTTTTATATTTTCCCCCTAACAGATTTGTTTTTCAATTGAATTGTACAGGTTATAGGTCACATTAAAGGTGGGAAAAGTTTTGAAATGATTTATTGTGGACTCATTTTTTTATATCACAAAAACCTGGCATTTTAACAGGGGTGTGTAAACTTTTTATATCCACTGTAAGAAAGGCAATATGTGAAAAGTAAGTCATATGGTCATTAAGAAATAAAATGTGTTCTGGTATGGAAACTTTAATAAGTAGTGAAGAAATAAGAGTTGGGCATTACAATAATATTAACAGTCAAATCAGTGATATGTGAAAGAAAGTAAATGTGTACGAATAGTGGAAATAGTGGAAAAAATGTTAAATAGGACATATGGAGAAGTATGGAAGCAGGAAAAAAGTGGGATAACAAATGAAAGAGAATATATAAGATTTAGGTAAATTAAGTAAGTTACAATTTAGTGATTGTATGGATAAGAGGAAAGAATGGTATAATAAAATTATGGATGACTGTTATTTGTTACATGTATGGAGGAGATTTAAAGAGGAAATAATAAATGTGATAAAAGACAAGAAAAATATTTGAGTTTTTTTTAATCAAAGGATTGTTTAATGGAGAATGTTGTTAGATACGTTATCTGTTAAAAGTAATATGAAGTATTAGATGATGGAAGAGAGAAAATGTAATGAATGTAATGTGTAGGAAACAGCAAAGCTTTTTTGATATAAAAGGAGCAACAGTTTTGGACTAGATTCTAAAATTAATATAAATTTGAAGGATTCATAATACGAATATGAAACTGATGGGAAAGAAAAAAACACAAAATTGATAACTGGGATAGAATATTGTTTTAAGAGCATGAGTGTTGTGGAAGAGAAGATGTGAATGATTGTTATATAGTAAGAGTAAGGATGATGCAGATGTATTAATTGTAATCAAAGAGATGATCATGGAGAAAAGTATGGGGGATTGAGGGAACTGTGAAAAAGATGAAAGCATTTGTACAAGGAAATTCTTTAGTAGAATAAGAATGTGTCTTATGTTAGTTCTTATTGTTTTTGTAAAAAAAAGAAAAATACGATGTAAATTCTTATGTAAGAGCAAGGAAATTAAAATGTTATCTGAGGATGAAAAAAGTGATAAGAAAAGATGATAATGTGAATAATGTAAATAGTGTAAGTAATTTAATTAACATAATAAGACACCCCTTAATCTTCTACTGATAAGTGCCATGGAATCTTTTACTTCCACCAGCACTACCATCAGCTCAGGAAAACTGGATCTTGATTTAACATCTTTTTTTGCAGGATGGCACATTCAGGAGTGCAGTAACCCCCTTAGGCTGCACTGCAGTGACAATATTGGGGAAATGAATCCATGTACCTGGTGTAGGAATAGAACCCACATCCTTTTGAGCCTTGACACTGCAGTGCAGCATGCCTTTTACAGCATGCTGTTTGAGAATATATTTAGTGCAACTTTTCAGTGTCTGCCCAGCACTGTATTGTCTGCCCTCGTATGCACAGTTTGAGTGTGGCCTGAAAATCTGTAGTGTGTACACAACTCTTAAAACTTTGCTTCATACTATTTGTGAGTTTTGGCCTTAATCCAAAACAGTATATGACAGACTTAAAATGCAGATTTTAATAAACGACAAAACAAATGGTGAAACAAGTAGCCAAAAGTAGAACTCAACCAAAAAAAAAAAAACAACAGTGCACTTCTTAATATCAAAAGATTTTATTCTCACTGTCTAGTGCCAATATACAATAGGCCTTTGAAGAGATAAAAAATTTTAAAAAATACACCGTTATATATTAACATCAATTAACACATAAATTAAACAATTAACTGCACATCCAATAAAAAATCAAAACTTATTAAACCACAACAACACTTTCCAATTACATTCTAAATTTAAACCAGTAGGTACCAAAGTACCAAATTTTGAAATAAATATTCTTTCCTTGTACAATAATTTATTTCTCAGTTCAAAACTATTGTAACCTACTACCTCTTCTAAAATATTACCTTTTAGGAACTAGGAAACAATATTTATTTTAAAATATGGTACGTTAGTATCTACTGGTTTAAATTTAGAATGTAATTGGAAAGTGCTGTAGATTAATAAGTTTGAATTTTTATTGGATGTGCGGTTAATTGTTTAATTTATGTATTAATTGATGTTAATATATAAAGGTGTATTTTTTAAAAGCTTTTTTATCTCTTCAAAGTCCTATTGGCCGAGGCATTAGAGAGTGAGAATAAAATCTTAAAATGCAGATTTGTTCACATGTGTAAAAACAGTAATGAGGGCACGAAATTAGTCAATCATACAACTACTTGATAGTAATGGTACACTAAGGGCAACCTCTATGAACTTGAAAAGGAGAACTTTTTTAATTAGTTCATACATTTGGAGTGAGTACTAGGAGACAAAATAACTTTATGCTGAAAAAAGATCAAGCAACTGGCTAAATGGGCTAGAAAACTATTAATGTAGGCAATAGAGTTGAATTGTAGGTTCCCTGATGAGAAAGGATACATTCAGTAATACTGGAGGTAGTACTAGCTTAGTGTAAAGTGGTGGGTGATGAGTTAACTCTATGACTGCAGTAGCCCAGCAAAATGTGGCATTGACTTGTATTTTATTAATTTGAATAAGTATCTTTGAATGTCATTTTTACATATTGTATCACAAACAATGCATGTCAGCTATTTGTCAAATATTTAAAATGCATTTCACGATGTTTTGTGCCAAGATATATTCTATTTTTATTTCAGCATCATCATGATAAGCTTACATAACTTTTGCACAAACCATGGTGTTGACATATAGCTAATAACCTTAATTGATTTAATTACCAAAGAATTCAAAACCTTACAGAGTAATTATTGTATTATTCCTTTTTTCCCAACAATCATCTTTATTAAATTATCACATATGACGTAGGCAATCTTACATTTATATAAAGGAAAAACAAACAACATTGACACCACTTTAGTTGCAAAGATTATATATCACAGACACCACTGAAACAACTGTAGTTACAGACATTATACATCACTTATACTCTATCCAGTCATTGTCAGTGAAGCATTATATAGCACAAGCAGAAAACTATAATTCAAAGTGGAAAGGAATGATAATGGTACAGGGGGGGACCTCAAGAAATAAGGAGAGATTGGGATTTTGGATGCATACTCTTAGGGATAACAGTAAATATCATGGTATTATTTTTAAACTTCACTAAGATTTCTGATACTGGAACCCTCTCACATTCTCAGCCACCCTGACATTCATAAAAAGCAGGCAAACGAATTTAGAAGCTACCACCAGGGCAGATCAAAATGTAAGGCAGAGCAAAAGCAATGTGCTTTCCTGTTCCACAGTGTCTTGCAAGGATCATTACTCAAATCCTGTACTTTTGTAAAGAGTATGAAAAATATTCCAAGGAATAAAGCTGTGTCAGCTCACAGATAATTTTGCTTTGCTAAGTTCCCCACCCAGCTCTGATACAAAAAGATAGCTTCAGGACTCATTCACCTTTTTCCAGCAGTACCAAAAACTTCCTAACATATATTTCAGTGGTAACAAATTAAAGTGCAAGCTGTTGTCACCAGTCCTAATATGCGCAACAAACCTAACCTGTTACACTTCACATGTAAGTTTAATTACTGGCCAATATAAGATTTCTAAGAATCATAGTAGACCCGTAAATTAATAACCACCCAAGCAAAACTATAATACAAAACATGCTTTTAGATTTATTAGAGTAAGGAATTGCTCACTAATAAAGCTATAGTATAACTAATTTCCTCTGCCATTTCAGTTTTTGCTCTCTTTTTTCAGTCCCCTTCACTGGCAATCACTTTTCCTCCTTGGCGTCCCTAATGCTTCATTCATTCCCCTTTCCAGAGTTATACAGCTCATGCATTTCTGGGGGTGAGGAGTGGCTGCGTTGGCAGTGGGATCATCATATAATGGGATTTTTCTATTATACCTACTAGTTTATCCTGTCAGAAACCTTTGCAGACATCACCTCAGCATAAAGAGATCACTTTTGAAGTCGCTATCTCCCCTGCCCCCCTCTTACCAGGGTCAAACAAAAAATACTTTTCTAAAGCTGACTACAACTTCCTGAGACCAGGTATAAGCAGCTTCACAGCCACCATCCCTTCAGCTGGAGCTAGCACTAATGTCCAAGCCTACAACAAAAAACTGTATGAGCACCTACATAGCTGCATGAACTCAGCAATAACTGACAGGACCAAATCACCTTCCTCAAGGAAGAGTAAACCTGTCTGGTGGACAGCAGCAATAAATAAACTCTATAATAAAAGGAAAAAAATTGCTGCCCAGGATGAACAAGGAGCAGGTGCCAAGTTGGAGGCAATCTCTCCTTTGTCTGCACAAGCAAATAAGATCACTGGTGAAATCCTCTAAGGCTAACTTTGAGTCCAAATTGGCCACATCCACTAAGGACAATCAAAAGACCTTCTTCACATACGTCTTCAGTCTCAAAGGTAACACCCAAATCTGCTCTGAACTGGTGGTCAAGAACACCAGATACACAAATGCAGTATATATAGCCAACCTGCTAGCAGACAGATTCAGTGAAAACTTCACCCACCTGTCCCCACCATCAGTAAGCCAGGACATCCCCAGCACCTGCCACCCTCCCCTCATGACCAGAGAGCAGGTCTTAAATGTCCTCTCAAAAGCAGAAATACAGCCTCTATGGGACCTGACAACATCCCTGTCTGTGTCCTACATGAACTCAGGCATGAGCTCTCAGCACCATTAGGCACTCTATTCAACCAAAGCCTGAGCACTGGCTTTGTACCAGCCAAATGAAGGACAACTACTGTCATCCTGCTACACAAATGTGGAGTGTCCACTGACCCAGGCAATTATAGGCCCATCTGCCTAACTAGCCTGATCTGCAAGGCTGTGGAACATATTATCAAGGACCTTATAAACAAGGACATTGGCAGCCTCCAAAGCTCGACCCCCACACACAGTTTGGTTTTGTCAAAGGGAGATCATGCCTGTTACACTTGGTTGACTTCTTTGAAAGAATCACCAAAGCCATGGATGTGGGGAAGACAGTGCACACTGCCTACCTTGACCTAGCCAAAGACTTTAACATTATTCCATACTCAGGCATAATAGATAAACTTTCCCAGCCAGGCATCAACCCATATGTTACCAGATGGGTAGCTAAATGTCTCATGATAGAACCCACTCAGCCAAAACAGGAGAAACCACCTCTAGTAGTAGACCCATAATAAGTGGCATACCCCAAGGATCGGTCTTGGGGGCTCTACTGTTTGGGATATACTTTTCTGAGGTGCAAGCCAAAACCCGTGGTCTGTGGCCGATCCGGTTTGCACAAGACTGCACGCTGGGTGCTTTCTTAAATTCCTCTAGTGATGTGAAAATCCTCAAAGTGGGCTTACCCAAACTAATGACTGGTGCCAGAAGCATGGCCTCAAACTGAATGTCAAGAAATGCATCATTATCCCCTTTGGGGGAAATGTTTCCCCTACTAATTATCACGTTAATAATGTATTAAGCATGCACTCAGTCATGAGGTACTTGGGCATCCAGGTTGACAGCGAACTGACTTTTGACCACCACATTGCCTCTGTTGTATGGAAGGTTTTCTACATGGCCCACCTCATAAGTAAGGGTATTTCATACATGAACAAGGAGATTATAATATCCCTGTACTCCTCCCTTATCCGACCCATTTTCAAATACAATGCCCCCTTCGGCATGTACTTTGCCAAGCACATACAGCAGCTGGAGAGACCACAGAGGTTCCTGACCAGGAAAATCCAGGGTCTCAAACACCTATCCTGTACAGATGGGCTAAAAGCCCTGTCCCTCTACTCAGTCTCATACAGACTGCTCAAAGGTGACCTGTGTCTGGCATACAAGGCCATCTTAGACCCAGCTTTGATGGAGTTGCTGCATATCCATAAGTCAAAATCTACTCAAGTAACCTGCACGCAAGACCTCAACCTGGTCTGTGACATTAATAGAACTTGTTGGCAGGATAGATTTGTGTTCCAAAGACTCCCCCATCTGTGGAATAGACTCCCTCTCCATGTCAAGCAGAGTACCTCACTAACTCACTAACCCTCTTTAAGAGGAATCTGGACGACTAGATGGGAAAGAGAAAATACACCCCCGGGATCCCACCTCTGTCCCTGGTGGACAGGGGAAATAGGTGCTGACTTTGTGGGAACATGCATGAAATTCTTGGCTAGGCTTATAAGGACCTCGGGCCAATAGCCTAGTATCATCCTATGAGCCTGTGACCACCAGTCTCCACTACTGATTTCACTACTGACAGTTTGCCAGGACATAACATAACTAAATACTGTCCCCCTGAAGAAGGTGTTGCTTCCTCCATCAGTCTGGTTCCTTCAGTGCTGGGGCAGCTACTCATGAGTCAGATGTGACATATTGTTAGCAGATCCACTTACAAGACCTTTCAATAAACTGTTGTCCATTTGCCATAAAATTACAAAGTATGTCTCCTGCTCACCTTGTCATGCATGTCAGTACAGAAACTTGCATATGCTGTATTGGATTACCCTGAGAAATGGAGTACATATATCACAGCTCGGCCTAGTACACAAAATCATTTACATAAATACATACCCTTTTGCTTTAGACCTTAGTCTCAAAAGATCATGCTTACAAGAACCCTTAACTCATCCAGCATCATCCACCTGAAGGTGCCGAAACTTAATAATCAGTTAGGTGATTATACCTATGATTCCCCACAGCACTATTGCAGAACTCTTGTTTTATTCTCCTAGAATCTACTTAAAACTATATTTTTGTACCCTTTAATGAGATCACTGTATGAAGCATATTGCCAGAGAGAAGTCTTGTTCATATAGCACAATTTAAATATTAGAAACAATCTTTCATTCTCTTTCTCTGTTTTCTGCTATTTCATAAGCTTCATAGCTTGAAGTTAAATAACTCTTTCATCTCCTTTGCACTATTTCTTGTCTTATCCAGATTTAAGTCATACTTAAGTAATGCTCACCCAATTCTGACATTTCATACCATTCTATATTTCATATCTCCCCTACTTCCTTCCTTTCACTGCTAATGCTACTAAAAAACTACTGTACCTAAGTTTCCATTCTTTCTAAAACACCTCACAGTCTCTGTACTTCCTTTGGTACAGCCCTCTCTACTTTTTACCGATTTAGTTTCTCCTTCCCAAGTGAACCACCTTCCTTCCTGTTTCTACCTGGATCATCTCCCTAAAACATTACCTATACTATACTTATTCAAACCCCCAAATTAATTTCACTTCCCATATCCCACTCTCTTTCCCTTATATAATTATAGTCTACCCACTTTATGTGTTTATTACTACATTACAATATGTTTCCTGCTGGCACTCATCATTCACCTTTTTTCTTATACTACAAAAACTATTAAAAAGCCTTGTTTGGTTAGTATACGGAAAAATAAAACAAATAAATAAATACTATATACTAGAGTACCAACAGTTGTTTCAAGGACCTGACATTTCCCTTCCCCATACTAACTGCAGTTAGCATGCACAGAAAAATTTTTTCCAAATAAGTCATCTGCTTTATATTTTGTTTCTAATGAGAAAAGTAATTGTTTG